>NW_027466885.1:507500-510000 GCF_046128005.1 Genypterus blacodes | reverse complement strand
CACACACACACACTTTCCTAACTTATTACAAATAGCTATTAAAGAAATATTAGAGAAATATATCATAAATAATGTAATAAGTTGTTTGTTTGTGTTTCAGATGTGAAGGGAGCAGGCGACTCGTCCTTACCTGTGGGTGCTCAGGTAATGATGAAGTAGAAGCAGCAGCAGTGCATTAGTGATGTCATAACTCTGATTGAGCTCTAATCTCCTTCTCTCTCTCTCTCTCTCTCTCTCTCTCTCTCTCTCAGGACAACGCGTCGTGCGGCGGCCACAGCAGCAGCGGCTCCACCTCCTCCCTCTCCACCCCTCCCTCCGTCTCCCAGAGTCCGCCCCAGCCGCACCTCAATGGGGTCGCCGGCGCGGGGACGGCGGCCACGGGCGGCGTGGCGGGGCTCATGGGCGCCCTCGGGGCCGGCAGCGCTCTGGGCATGGGCGGCATCGTGGGCGCCATGAACGGGGTGATCCAGATGCCGGGGGGCACCGCCAGCCCGCACACGCACACAACGGGAGCAGCTGCAGCTGTCAACAACAGGTACGGAACCCCTCTTTCTCCTCTTCCTCTTCCTCCTCTCCTGTTTGAATGTGGCTTTGATGCGTCTTCGTCTTTCTGTTTCCTCCTGCTTACACTTTGGACTTAAGCAGCTCGACGGCGAGTAAGAACAGGTGAGACACGACATCAGCACAGACCTCCTGTCCCCTGAATCCATTAGGAACTCTTTAGTACCCTGGTTTGTGTGTCTGTGAGTGTGTGTGTGTGTGAGTGTGTAACAGTATATTTTACTACACATGAGCCCGCTCTGCTTAAACAGTAACACCTGTAACTCTGTGGACGCCTCTAGTCGCTTTGTTTAGTACAGGTTGAAGTTCACGTCTTCCTCAAAGGGCTCCCTGTCACACATGTGTGTTAAAGTGTGTAAGGACGCGCGCGGTGTGTTGTGTGTGTTTTACGGTGGCTTGTCTGAGCGTCCGCCCTGTGTCTCTGTCTCTTTAGCTCGGCGCGGCACGGCCTGCTGTCAGAGCAGCAGAGGCTCCTCCTGCAGCAGCACCAGCTCCAGCAGCTGCTGGCCTCACAGCCCTCAGCGGTACGACACACACACACACACACACACACACACACACGGATCCTACAGCTGTTTCAGGCATGTCACACTTTTTCTTTTGGACAACAGCCTAAACAAAGATGTAAAAAAGAAGGAGCTTATTAACTTCTCTTCTTCCTTCCCCTCCACCACATTCCACTTTTTTCTTCCTTCCCTTCCTCATCCATCATTGGTGGCCTTCCCTCACTCTCTCTCTCTCTCCTTGACTCCTTCCTTTTCCTCCCCTCCATCTCCTCCTCCTCTCACTGCTCTCTCCCTCTCCCTTCTATTTCTCTCTCTCCCTCCCTCTCTCTCACTCCCTTCACCCTCCCTCTCTCCTCACCTCTCTTGCTTCCTCCACTCTCCCTCTCTCTCTCTCTCCTCCGCTCTCAGGAGCAGCAGCACGTGTTGCTCTACCAGCTCATGCAGCAGCAGCAGGACCTCCAGCACCTGCAGTCTCTCTCCTCCTCCTCCTCCTCCGCTCAGCTGCCCATCAGCAACCTGCTGCCCGCCGCCCCGGGCCCGGGCCAGGGCGCCATCACCGCCAACCCCTTCCTGGCGCTGCAGCACGCACACGCCGACGCACACGCCGCAGGGGCTCCGAAGCCACGGTTGGCAGAGAAGGTGGTGGGCGTCGCGGGGCAGGAGAAGACATGACAGCGGATGCTCTCTGTTAGGGCTCGATCCAAATAAGGCTGCAGAGTTCTGTGGAGGTTTCGCTCGTCATTGATCGGAGCGCCGATATCAGGACCAGATGTTCTCCTTTCCACGTTAGCACACACACACAGTGCGTCGAGTGAGTGACAGCAGATGGGAATCAGCAAAATTAATTCATTTGTAGCGTTAAATTTTAGTTTGCGTCTTGAAAATGGAAAAGTCATCCAGGTTTTATGCTCGATGCTTTTACTTCGTCGTCCATTCAGAGTTATTTATTTGCCTCCGGTTTTAGATTCTTTAAGTCGATCGTCGAAGCTGCTTCAGGTTGTTTTCACTTCATGGCACCGAGATGAACCTAGAGTGCGTTAGTGTTGATATGTAGCGTGTGACGTTAGAGTCACATGGCGTCTGTTCTCTTTTCTGAACGGGCCAGTCGATGAACGGCTTCCTCACAATTTTACGTTCAGTTTTAATTTCCTCCTTTGGCTTCCTTCTTTCCCACGTGTCTCTCTCTCTCTCTCTCTCTCTCGTCGCTGTGTCATCGTCTCTTCCCTCTCTCTCTGTGTCTTCCTCTCACGGCTTCCCCCACATCCACGCCTCCGTCTGGTCTCTCTGCTGTTCCGCTCTCTCAGGGGCCTCAGAGTCGCGCACGCTGAACTCACAAACGCAAGAGAAATGTAAAACAAAAGCTCCGGTTCCCTACAGCGGCGCTCGGCTGGAGCAGATGTGTGTTTAATTCGTCTCCCGGCGGCCCCGTGGGG
>NW_027466885.1:407500-502500 GCF_046128005.1 Genypterus blacodes | reverse complement strand
TCTATCTATCTATCTATCTATCTATCTATCTATCTATCTATCTATCTATCTATCTATCTATCTATGGTGTATGTATTTGTAGAATTTAGTTTTGATCGGATTATTTCGCTTTTTTAAAAATCATGTATAACAAACCAAACCGTTTGACGTACTCACCTAAATAAACACCAATTGTATCGTTAATTAAATGTGTATCAGTTAAGCTTGATCTCCGTCATAAACCGTCTAAACCGTGTTGGTTCACCGCGGCAGCTTCCTCCCCGCGCTCAGCGGCTCTTTGTCCCCCTGGCTGCCGGGCGGGGTGCAGCTCTTGTCGGGCAGAGCGCCGTCTGTGCTCCGCTACCTGCGGCTCTCTCACCCGGCGGGGAAAGGCTCTCTGCGAGGCCGGCGGACACACCGCCGAGCCCGGGGAGGAGGACCAGCTGCCCGGTGCGGCGGCTTGAACGCGTTTGTGTTTGGTGCAGATTCGGTGATTTTCTGGAGCTTTAGCTGCTTTTCCCCTTTGAAAGGGGAAATGCAGCTCTGAGCAGCGCTGAGCTCCGTGCAGCTGCAGCAGCCTGACGCTCTTTTACACCGAGAATGAAGGCGTAAACACCGCGGAGGGCTCAGACAAAAACCTAAATTATCACAAAATTATCTAAAATCTCCTGTTTTTTCATTAATTCTAAATTTGTTATTAGTAACGAGACCAAAATTACTGTGATATTCCTAAAGACAGCAATGTGATGATCATGACTATCACATTAGTGTATTTATTATATAATATTATAGAAGCCAACAGTCCTAAAGTCAGTTTAAGGATATTTTTCTACATTTTTGATAGTTTCCCTAGAATATTCCTGTAATATCTTAAATAGCAGTGATGTCATTCTAACCAGCCTGTTTTTTAATATCGTAAAAATTTGACCTTTTACTATTTTCAGAGTTTATTCTGAGGATCTGGCAACTTAGTCACAGTCACTGCTGCATCCCTGTAATATCACTGTGTGTGTGTGTGTGTGTGTGTGTGTGTGTGTGTGTGTGTGTGTGTGTGTTGGAGTCTTATACGCTGACATCCAGGCTGTTTTCTTTTGAAGACCATAGATGAGGGCAGCCCACTGCAGGGAAGCCATAGCCATACATTAAATTATGTATAGATTCAATTAGGCTCATCGAAACCTATTATTGTTCCCTGCAATTACCTCATTTCATGTCTTTGCCATTCCCAAGCCCAGTAAACTGAAAATGGAATAAAATAGATGGATTTTATGTCCAAAATCTCAAAAGAAAGAGTAAAGAACTTAAAACGTAAAATAGATATGGACTAGGACCAAAACGCAGAGGGAACATCTGTAACACACACAGCCAATACACACTCATACACAAAGGGACACGGTGACTAAATCCTATCTGTGATGTCTTTCCTGTATTTCTGGTGAAAGGGCTCATGCTGAAGGATGGAGCACCATTATAAGGGCAGGTGCTGGTGGCAGAGATGAATGTAATCTTGTGGGGCTATAATGAATGTGACGGGATATAGATCTGAGATGAGATCGGGTTTGATCATCAGGTAAAAATAGATCAGTCAGCGGTGGATCATTACTGATAATTACTTTAAAAATGGTCCATATCTGAGGTCCATGTTATTAAATAATTATATCAGGGCGGTGATGGCAGGCTGAGGTGTGTGGATTTATAATAATTACATTCAAAATTGGCAGAGAAAAATCCATATAAAGTATTGCCCCATCCACAACTTGCTGGGGGGATAAGTGCCTTGCTCAAGGACACGGCAGAGAATGTTTTGTAAAGTACAGTACAGTAATCCCAAAGGGGACTCCAAGCAAATTTGTTGTAGCCATTCTGGAATTTAAACAGCAGAATTTGAAGAGTACAATGGCACTGACTGATCTGTGTGTGTGTGTGTGTGTGTGTGAGTGTGTGTGTGAGTGTGAGTGTGAGTGATCCCTCCCCCTCTCCTGTTCTTCCACCTATCAGCAAGCCTCATTTATTATGCAGGCTGGAGACCTCTGGGCCTGAGGGGAAGGTTTGTGGTGAGTGTGTGTGTGTGTGTGTGTCTCTCTGTGTGCATGCGTGTGTATGTGAAGAGTGGTATTACGTGTGAACTGCACAAAGTCATGCATGCACACACACAGCTGATTCTGTTGCTGTGCTCACAAATGCATGCGTGGGGAGTGGGGGGCCGAGAGAGGAATGCAGAAAGAGGTGTGTGTGTGTGTGTGTGTGTGTGTGTGTGTGTGTGTGTGTGCGCAAATGAGTGCTGAATGTTTGAAATATCACACCAATGAAACACAACTGAGTTTTAAGAGTTCATTGCAGGGTTGTGTGTGAGTGTGTACACATATGTGTGTATACAGGGTCACAAGACTATAAGTGTTACTGGAGTTGTGTTGTCATTGCACTTTGCCCCCGGTGTTGCGAAAAAACACCCACAGGCCGATTTATCATAGGAGGAAACATACCTCCACCAAGGCCCAACAAGCCAAGAAACTGTTTTAAAGAGAAAGAAGTGGGGATGATAAAAACATTTTCTTTCACTTAAGTGCTTGTTGCAAGTTTGTAATCCACCTGATCAGGCAGAGAACAGGCTGGTGGACAACACAGTGAGTGGAGAAGCAGTAGAGGAAGGACCCACTTAGCTGCCCTGTCACCACCAAAAATCTCACCTAACTATTGCTTAACAGTTTAATATTTGACGTTTTGGGCTCCAATTTAGAACTGCAGTCTGACTGTCGGTGACTCCTATTCTAGACTAGTTTAGTTTTGCAGATATCCACATTTCCCCATGAACTACGATGGCTGGTTGCGTTCCATTTGCACCAAATATTGCATATTAACCAACACATGAGGTTTCTTTTACTCTTCATCACACTGATACTGTTATTCTGTTGCGCTGTGATACTAAAGTCGACATGTGGTTTTGTGGCGACTCTGTCACTTTGTAACTGAGCACACACATATCTGTTTATCACCAGCTACACTCAACCCAATGGGATCTGAGTTACATAGGGCCCAATAATCTGACCTGACACACAACACCATACACAGTGTTAAATAACTAAAAGTGTGTTCCTTATAACCAGGAGATATTTTTGATGTTAATGCTGTAGATGCAATTCTCAAAGCTTTGCTGTAACCTTTTAAAAGTCCCAGGGTGACGTTGGGTTGAGAGGAGCCCGGAGAGGGGGGGATGGAAGGAGGAGAAGGGGAGGAGAGAAACTCAATCTAAAGCACCAGGTGCACCTTTTGTCGACATAATCTCCCGACCCTCGAGACCGCGCACACACTGGCCAACGTACACAGCCGCGCCTACGTACACACGCTGTTTTCCGCCGGGGGATTTCAGTCCAGGTCCGGATGTAAAAGTGCAGCTGGAACTGTCGTATGTTGGCTGTCATTTCACCACTGTTTGGTAATAATCAATACAACAAAACATTTAACCTTTTGGATTTATCGTCAGTGTGTGTGTCATAAATTTGCAGATTAACAGGGTTTTCCTTCGCTCCGCCGCAGTGTGGTCCTACATATTAAGCAACATTAGCAGCTGTCTAGGGCCCCGATGATGATCAGGAGGGCTCCATGGTAGTTTAGTCCTTTTAGAAAACAGATTTTAATGGTGTTAAAGTTAAAAAACGTGTAAATTATAAACTTAAAAGCATCCAACATCTCAATCTTAATGGGTCTGTACTTATACTTGCACGACTTTGTGATTTTGCCGCTTCACCCAGTTAAGGATGCTGTGATTCTGATCATTTCCACAGTTTTATTTCATTACAAATATGTAGTTATTTAGGTTTTGATTGTGGCTCCGCTCTGGTTTATCTGCAAATTGACGTTTGACGATAAAAACAACGTTCTGAGCCTGTCGATCACTTTTATACCCTGTAAACACAAAACACAGGGACGACCCCAAATCCCTTTTTTGAAAGGAAAAAAACCCTGAAAAACCTTTGACTGGCAAAAACATAGGCTTGAATAACATTACAGGCCGAGCTAATCAATGCTTCTTACCACAGTGGATTTAAGCAGACTGGGTGCCCCTTGTCCACAATCCCTCAACCGTCATTCTTTATGCTCGACCTCTAAACTCCTGTAAAGCCTCGACTGGGGACGAAGCCAAGGACGGAGCGAGCTGCTCATTGTGATTTAATCTCTCTTTCTCTCTCTCTTCCACCAGAACAAACATCAAATATGGCCTCCTTATCAGGCCAGACCTGCTCTATCTATCGCCGATCAATATCTCCTATTCTGTGTGCGTGCTTGCCTGCTCTCTTGCATGTGTGTGTGTGCGTGCGTGTGTGTGTTTGCGCGTGTGTGCGTGTGTGTGTGTGTGTGTGTGTGTATGTGTGAAACAAGTCTCAGGGGCTGTGCTAACTAAGGTCAAAGATCAGGTATAACCCTCCAGCGTGGAATGACAGATGTGGCTGAGGGGAAAACGAGATAAAAGAAAGCGAGAGAACAGCGTGAAGAGAGAGATTTATGCCGGTTGCGTGTGTCCTAAACAACAGATCAGAAAAAAAACAGGAAGTGTTTGTTATTATTGCTCAGGTGCAATGTGGCCCGCGGGCTCAGACACCAGATCCACTTACCTGACTGAACCTCGGCAGTGAACAATGGACTGGGAAGAGCAAACTGACACCAGATCAGCTTCTATAGGGTCCAATCCTGCGCCGCCTGCAGCCAGGACCTGTTGGTCAATGCAGCTCTTTATTCAAATCAGCAAAACTTCCTTCAATCGCAGGAAAATTGGAAAAACGCTTCAAAGGCTAACGGCGGCCCTTTTTGGCTTCCTGTTTTTCGGCACGGAAGGAGAACCAAACTGATGCCGAAGCCTTTGAGCGCCATTCACACACACACACACACACACACACACAGTAGTAAGTGGCATAGGTAGTTTATACATGCATGGCAGCCACGTTCTCCCCCGGCCTGGACGTGGATTTACATAGCAAAGAAAGTGTATCGTTGTAGAGGATGTTCATGCACGCAGGCACGGGACGGCTTGAGCTTCTGTTCCTATTCGGCGTGAATTCGACTCCCCCCCCCAAAAAAAGCTGCAAAATGTAGAGGTAGAGAGAGTGAGAGAGAGAGAGAGAGAGAGAGAGAGAGAGAGAGAGAGAGAGAGAGAGAGAGAGAGTGGGGGGGCAATCCTTTGTTCTGTCAAGGACTTAACACAATCAGAGTGTACAGTGTGTCAGGAGCGCACAGGCATATATCAACTTCAATCTCTTTTTAATGAAAAATCCTGCCCTCTCTAATATGTGCAAATTAACCTCCTCTCCTCCCTCCCTCCTCCCCTTCCTGTCGTTCCTCCTCCTCCTCCTCCTCCTCCTCCCCCTCCCTTGTAGAGGCCCCTCCACTCACACTCCTGCTCCCCACCCTCTTTTCTGTCGCCTTTCTTCTTCCCTCTCCACTCTCTCTCTCTCTTTCTCTTTTTCCCTCTCTCTCTCTCGGCCCTTCCTCCACTCTTTCGCTCCTTCTTTTTCCATCTCTGTCAGATTCGGAGGTGGAGGGCCGAGACGACGGCGGGGAAAAAAAAAAGAAGGAAGGAAGGAAACTGATAGAGATAGAGACTCCTGCTTCCAATTAGCTTGTTGCTTCAGTCACTGGGGTTCAAATCACTCCCCCCCCCCACACACACACACGCATGCAGACACACACACATACACACACACAGCAATTACCAAAAGCTACATTTGTTTGAAAGAAATGAGACGAAAAAGAGAAAAATGGTCCTGAAGTCAAAGTCCAGCAGAAGCAGAATTAAAATTCATCCTCCGTCCTCCTCTTCATCTCCGTCTTGCCCATCTCCACACACACACACACGCACACACGCACACACACACACGCTCACACCACCTCGTGCCATTACCCTGATTATCCTGATGAGTTGGTCAGATCCTCGCTTTCGTATTCTGCCCGTGCTGATTATAATTTAGAAATTACACCTAATGAGGACTTTTTTGAAGAACACAGCGGCCGCTCTGTGCCGCTCTGTGCTGCTCTGTGCCGCTCTGAGCCGCCTGCTCCCAGCCGTTCCCTGCCCTAATGGATTTCCTGGTATGGAATCCATTTTTAACCCCCCCCCCCCCATTCCACCCTGCAGGGGGTCCGGCTAGCCTGCCCTCCCTCCCCTCCGCTCTCACCCTCCCTCCTTCCCTCCCTCCCTCCCTCCCTCCCTCCCCCACCCACTCCACTAATTGGGGCGCCTGGTTTTGGTGAAAAGAAGTCATAATCATTGTTTCTGGTGCTAATTTAGGTGGTTAAGGCTGCGCGCTGGGCTCACAGATGGGGAAGTGTGTACGATTACATTTACATTTTTAATCTTAAACGCCACCGTGTCAATTATATTTATTCCTTTTTAATGGTTTTTGAAAGTTTGGGCACTTGTCATGAGGATGAAGCACATTTTGTTGTTTTTGCAGCAGAGGTTGGTTTGTTTTTGTTCCTGATTTATGATTTATGATTCCGTGCATTTTCACACAACTTCCTTTGTTTTACGATACAGATGAAGGAATGTGATCCACGCATCTCTGGAGTGCAGCTTTAACCTGGCCTGTCAGTCACACACACACACACCTGTACGCTCCATTTCGCAGAACTGGTAAGAACACACACACACACACAGACTTACTCCAACACACACACACACACACACATGCAAATCAAAGCCATCAACAGCTTGTGATGAAGTGAGACGTCGTGGCATAAACAGAGTGTGCCGTTACCATGGAAGCCACTTTCACCTCACAGGCCAAAAAGAGACGGGCCGAGAGACGGGAAAACACAAAGAGCGAGCGAGCGAGTGAGACAGACAGGGAGGGAGCGAGCAAGGGGAAAAACAGTGACAGACAGTGAGAGAGAGAGAGAGAGAGAGAGACACGCAGAGAGACAGACAGAGAGGAAGATGTTGCCGTCGTCAATGTTTAAACAGAAACATTGTAAGTGTGAAGAAGGAAAGTTTGTTGAAACGTTGAACATAACACATGCACACACACACATTTTGGTGATTTTATTTCTAATGCAGGTGTTTACAAAGGATGATTGGAAAATTCTGAGCCTGATAGAAGAAAATGACCAAGGCCGGTGATATTTACAGGAAAATGAAGACGAGCAAACAAGGCTGATGTGTAGCGGTTGTTTACTTTCTGCTCTGCTGAAGCTCTAGAATGAAACCTGTTTGGCCTCAAATAATGACATACGATCAGTACCTGTACAGTGTCTGAAGGAAATATTGTAAAAGAAAATGACTCAATTAAATTGGTCTATGTGGGGCTCAGAACTTATCAGTCAACCTTATTTATTGCCCAGTCAGGGCTCAGTTTGATCATTCTCTACCACAGCATGGAGCATGTTCACATCCTGAGGTAAAGGTCGTAAACAAGACCCACTCCGCCAGAGCACAAATCATTGACCCAACGTCCACTTTGCTACGATCAATTTGCGATAATCGAGCGAACGCGGCGACCTGACCTGAGCGGATGACATCAGAGCGAAGAAAGACTCCTCTGGTTCTCTAATGACAAAGTTCCTTCCTTTATACTTTGGGAAATGAATCATATCAGCCCAACAGGAACCATTTAAAGCAGCCCATTCCAGTTACATAACCTCCAGCGGGGGCCTTTATAGAGTTAGAGGACGTAGATCAGCAGTTGGATTTAATCTGCTTCATTAATGGTTTGTGAAGTTTAAGGCCAAACAAGTCTGTGGCTGATTTTGCTTCTTGTTTTGTTTTGGCTGGTCTATTTGGTCAAAGGCTGCAAAAAGCAGGAGCGAGGCCGTTCGACTGATGCTAACTCTAAAGGTTTTGCTACAGGAGGTAATCAGAGGAAAATATGTCCTCTCCTCCTCCTCCTCCTCCTTCTCTTCTTTTAGACCTCCATTAGACCAGCCTGCCTCTGTCTGGGAAAATTGATTTTTCTCCCTCCCCTCCTCCTCTCCACTCCTCTCCTCTCCTCTTTCTCCTCTCTTTTGCTTCTCAGGTTCCATTTGAGGCTCGTTCACCCGCTCTCGAAAGCAGAGAGAGAGAGAGGGAGAGAGGGAGAGAGAGAATAGTTAGGCTACGACAGGTTGTTCACACGTTCGCTTATTCACTTCCAGCAGCAGCAGCTTCGGCGGTTTGGTTCTCATCACGGCGAGGCCTTCATCCGTTTGAAGCCCTTTCTTCCCTCTTTTTACTCGTCCTCATCTGCCTAATCCTTTCCTTCCTCTCTCCTTCATTCTCCATCTCTTCCTCACCGCCACCCGCCCGCCCGCCCAGCCTCCCTCCCTCTGCCACCACCCCTTTCTCAGAGCCAAGTCTTGGATCAATGCACCATTGATTTTCCTATCAATGAACATTAGTATGGATCAGACTGCTGCTTGCACTGCCCTGCCCTGCAAAATACACACTCACACTCACACACTCACACACACACGCGCATGCACGCATGTACACTGAACGCCTGTTGCCACAGGGACGCCAGATTTCATCACTGCTCTACAGTATACAAGCAGGAAAAGAGACGAGGTGGATGCTGTGGACAAAGGAAACCCGGCAAGGAGGCAGAGAAAGATGGAAACGGGAATAAAAGATGATGTGATTGATAAAGGAGAGGAACCAATCATGCAGGGAGGAGAGAGTTTGTGTTAGAAAAGGAAACAGTCATTGGTCAGCTGTCAGTGAGCATTAATTCAGCCTGATTGGCACCAGCACAGGCTGCTGATAATGGCTGCTAATCATGACAGTGAATTAATGTCTGTGGTTTGTTCACCTTTGGTATCTGTCTCTTTACCTCTCTCTCACACAGACACACACACACACACACACACATACGCTGTAATGGGTTCTGAGTCAGGTGGAGATTGACACTTTTCTCTTCTGGCTCGGCTCCTTTTGTGTCCAACATTGCATTCATTCCACACAAACCGGCGGCGGCGGCTGGCGGCCTCGCATTTCTGCGCACATCAGCGACATTTTGCATGGAGGCAAACAATGAGTGTGTGCAGCATCGCCGTCCCTAATTAACTCCCTGCGTTTCAGGAAGAGGAAATATTTTCTATTTATCATCCTGTAGTCACGGTAGCATCCAGACGGCCTGCAACAGCTGTGGCACACTGACACTCAATACAGCGCCGCTACTCTGCACACTAATATTTATATTACTAATGAGTGTGTGAATATACAAAGAATATACAGTCTATGATGGACTGTCTCTTCCTGCGCCGCATGAGAGCGTGTCTGTGTGTCTCTGCAGCGCTGCAAGGTGGTTAAATGTTCTAATTTATTCGTTTAAGCGGCTCACATGTCTTCTTTAGTCACACACACACACATTTTATTCAACTTTTCTATGACTCAGTTAGTGATACTACTACCTTTCTCCACATACACACACACCCACATGCTGCTGCAGTCTAAACCTGTTCTTGCTGCCATTGATATATTTCTGTGTAACATGTTGTCTTGGGCGAGGATCTGAGGTCATAGAATTTGTGTTGTTTGCTGGTTGAATACTTACTTTGCTTAGCGGTTGTGTAGCTTCTTTGCAAAATATCAAAGCAGACTCATTAATAAAATTCCAGCAGTCAGCCGTTGCAAGACATCAATAATGATAATATTTCATAATTATTGAGAGGATTGAGGATCCATAGAGCGGATTTGAGAAAGAAGTAGTAGTTTTCTGTCGTATTGTTTATGTTCTTTTGGGATTTCTGCTGTATCCTTCAATTGGTGGTCAGAGGGAGAGAGAGAGAGAGAGAGAGAGAGAGAGGGAGAGAGAGGGAGAGAGAGGGAGAGAGACGCTGGTCTTAGTAGAACAAAGGAACATCCTTCTTTGGGAGCACATGCATGAAAGTTGATCCTCAGTTAAGACCCCCTGCACAAGGAACCTGAGAGGCCTCGGGGCCGTCCTTCGCCCTGCCTGATTGTAAAGCGTTTTAATTTGGGGCTGTAGTGGACGCCTGTCTGCCTGTCTGTCTGTCTGCCTGCCTGCCTACTTGCCTGCCTGCCTGTCTCTCTACCTATGGTACCCTGCCTGCGTGCAAGCCTGCTCAGACAGCACGTGTGGGTGTGTGTTTGTGTGCGAAGGAGAAATAAAGAGAGAGGTGTAGTTTGTTAGTTATATGGGCTATAAGACCATTAAATAATTTGGTTTATTTACTTTAATTTGAAGTCATTGCAAATAATATTCTTGTTTGGTGTGTTGGTGTGTATCAGCAGCAAACATGTGTACATTTATTTGTGTGTGATTTTATAATTTAATGATGACCTTTAAAAATATGTTTACAGGAAATAAAAATATTACAAATCTAAAAAGGCCAAACTAGTCAATAGGTTCAGCTTTTCTGATATTCAAAGTTAGAGCACGTTGTCTGCAAAATGTGCAAGAAGGTGAATTTCACAGAATAGAGGCGCTCTTATGTGGACATACAGATGTTTTGGAGGCCTGCTGATGTGTTCTGAGGTTTCCTTCAGCAAATAAGCTTTAAAAACAGCATCATAAACCAGACGACCTTATCTGGCTTTATTGTACAACAACATCACATCATAATCACCACATGCTCAGCTGGTGTTCATTCTTATCTGACACCTGTTTTACACTCAGCTCAACTTTAAATGTCTCCATGTTCCACTTTCTGTGCTTTCAGGTCATCTGATTAGAAACCAGCACCTCGTCTCTGGAGGACGACCAGGAGTGGGTTGACCACAGTAATGGGTGTCTCTCCTCTGCTCTCCACTCCACAGAAACCTGTGGAAGCTGAAGAGGAGAGGGAGGAGGAGGAGGAGGAGGAAGAGGAGAGCCAGCATATTTTTTTGGTAACTTGACAGCTGGGACTACAACCACAAAGTTCAATTACTCACTTAGCTGACTTTGATCCAGACCTGAACCATGAACACACACACACGCACGCACGCACGCACGCACACGCACACACACACACACACACACACACAATTATTATAAGATCACAAAGAGACACTGTATCTGCAGATTCATCCACTTTATATCGAACAGTGAAGGTGGAAGAAGCTAAAACATGCAACATGTTTATGCACTTCTGCTGAAACGCGTAAGCCAGATTTGTTTAGGGTTTTTACATTTTTGATTTAATAAGTTGTATATTCAAAAAAACGTGAAATATGATCATCTTAGTTGGGCTTTAAGTAGAGAAAATGTGAGTGAAGAAACGCAGCTCTTCAGGAAGCAGCAGTCAGTCCGCCGTCCGCACTCAGATTCCGGGCTAAACATGGCGGCTTCACCGTGACAATATGTCTGAAAATAAGCAACATTACTGCTGTTTGGTGCTTTATTAGAAAGCTACAGACGCGAAAACCCGAGATGTGAGCACACGGCGCCTCTGTCGGTTTGTACGACAAGCACCTCGACCCCTGCTAAACGGGGAGCCGAGCGGAACAGCGGCAGCAAACCGAGCTCCTCATAGCGGCCACAGCGGCGAGCTGCAGCCGGGAGGAAGCTGCTTTTCACCGGCAGGCGGGCGGAGGAACAGCTGCCTCCCGAAAAACCGTCTGGAGCGGCTTTAAACTGCTCCGTAATTTAAAATAAAATTAGATAAAATTAGAATAATTGATGGGGACAATTTTGGAGTCATTTACTCCAAATGTAATTTTTTACGTTTAATTTTAAAAGAAAGAAAATAGACTGGATAGCGACCGCTGTCAGAAAGTGAGAAAATAAAATAGTCCATAATAATAATAAAAACAACAATGATGATGATAATTATAATTATTATAATGCTAAGCTATTTGAAATTCTAATAATTACAATTATAATTTTGAAAAAATTCACTTCAATGTACAAGATGTTGTAAAGCTGCACAGATGAGAGGTGAATAGCAGGTTAAAGGTTATGAGCCCTCATATTGAATTTGACGTCAGTTTACTGAATATTTGCATTCAATGTCCCTCAGCAACACACTGACCTGCCACACACTCACTGCACGCGCTCTAAGTGCAATTACGGTCAATCCCAAAAGGTTTGATTTTCAGAGGACACACACACACACACTCACACACACTGAGAGAGATAGAGGGCGACATTAGGACACACACACACACACACACACACACACACACACACACACATCCATACATTAAGCAGGCTTATTTAGGCTGTAGCAATATGCGCCCATACATCTCTGGTTGAAAGTCGCCACGGAGCCTCTAATCGCCGTTACATCTGTCACGTTTGGGGCGCGTGCGTGTGGCCGGTGACGCGGCGCGTGCACGTCACAATGCTCGGTGACGGTTCAGGCTATAGAGACGCGGGCATGCGCGCTCTGGCAGAGGTGAATGTGAGCTATTCAGATTTCCATATAGGTCCTGTCACAAGGGAGAGACCCCCCCTTCCCCCCCACGACTCTTCCTCCCCCCTCATGCTTCCCTACACACACATACACACACGCACGCACGCACACACACAAACAGCTGCCACCCCTCCCTCCCTCCCTCCCCCCCTCTCTCTCCCTCCGTTCTTTGTTCCCCTCCGATGATTCCCTCTATGAGCTCCCGACAGGAGAGAGAGAGAGAGAGAGAGCGAGAGAGAGAGAGAGAGAGAGAAAATTTGTGCTGTTTGCGGAATACTCACTTTGCTCTTCGATGATTTTTGGGCAAAGAACTGTGAAACATCAAATCAGACTCATTTTAGAAATTCAAGTAGTCAGCCGTTGCATGACATAAACAAGGATAATATTTCATAATATATAGGAGAGTGGGGATCGTTTGAGAGGATTTGACAAAGTAGTAGTAGTTTTCTGTGGTATTATTTACGTTCATTTGGGATTTCTGTAGTAAAATGTGGTGGAGACTTCAATTACTACATATGCTGTTTCTTAGGTGGTCAGAGAGAGAGAGAGAGAGAGAGAGAGAGAGAGAGAGAGAAACCGCACCACTGCCACCCAGCGGTCGCGGAGGCGCGCATGATCGTGCGCGCGTCTTCTTTGTTCGTTCTCGTCCCATCATTTCTCTCTCAATCGTTTGCCGTTTTATATATTCGCTCTGTGCGGCTGCGCCTTTCACCGTTTCCGGAACATTTTTCGCTCCCCCCTCCTTCCCTCCCCTCCTCCACCCCCTTCACTTCGTCAACGGACCGTCCCGGGTGCTGAAGTGTCCTTGAGCAAGACAGTGACCTCAAGCTGACCTCTGGTTGGCGGGGATCGACCAAAATCTGAATCATCAACCCACAACAATTGAAGGATTATGCGTCAAATTAAACAATGACGTGGAAGGGCGCGCGGCATATAGGGGACAATAATTGAATGAGCTCCATATATAAGCTCCGCCCCCATAATGAGGTACTTAACAGGGAGACGTTAATTAAAGATTCTATATGGATGTTTCTGCGGGGCATCTGTCTCCTCTCTGCTTATAAGAGGCTTTAATCAATCATATTTATATTTCACACACGTGCCGTGTACCGCAGCTAATCGATTATACGTATCTGATTTGATGCAACAAAATAACGTTGCCCGTTTGTTATGATTATGTTTTCATCCTTTTTATCTTATAGGCCACAAATAAATAAATAAGTAACATGATGAGTAATTACAGAGGAAAGGCGGGACTTTTTTTTTGTTAAAATCATAAATAATTTAGAGAGAGACTGCAGGGAGGAGGAGGAGGAGGAGGAGGAGGAGGAGGAGAGATGTTTTTCCAACAGGGGGCGGAATCACTCTGCACAAAATCTCTCTCTCTCTCTCTCTCTCTCTCTCTCTCTCTCTCATTCACACACGTACACACACACTCGCGCGCGTTCTGATCTGTTATGCTTCTCTGCAAGCAATTTTCACCTCTTACTCAGCCGCCTCAGAAATTACCTTTAAATAGCCTTATACAAATGGCTCCAATCCCAGGCGGTTTGCTGTTTGCTTGTTTAACAAATAAACATTAGATTGGTAGATTACAGCTCACAGCCCATATTAACACATGAGCCTGTATGTATCCTGGGAAACGTATACATTGAAAACGTGCTAAAACGGTTAAACACTGTTGATGGTTGACAGAGCAAAAGCTAATTCCCTTCCCTCCCTTGGGCATGAATCCAGTTCTCTGCCATAACAAACATGATAGTATAGGAAACTATATTTAACTTAATGTATTTGTGTAATTTCCTATAAGGGCCCTTATTGTTCAATCAAGGTCCTGACCCCCAAGCTGGTAGCATGAGATCCTTGCAGGTTTAATTTCTCTTTAATCAACCCAGAATCTGCAGTGATAAATAATGGAGTGAAGATTTACAGAGGGTTTGCATTGCATTATTTTCCTCTAATATAAAAAACAGCTCCAGGTAATGAAGTAAATATGAAATAAGGAGGGAGAGAGTTGCCTAAATCACATTATTTAGTGAACTAAAGCCAGTTTCTCAAAGCTCTATCTTCCCCTTTGAGCATCAGAGTAAAAGCTTATTGCATCTTATGAGCAAAAAACCTGATCTTACTTGTTAAATTAAATTAGTCTGAACACAAAAATGATCAGTTCAAGACCCCTGGCTTCATTTGTATCCTTGTGCTTATATAGGACTCATAAATGGACTCAGAGTGAATGAACAGGCAAAGACCAAAGCCCATAGAGGGACTGAGTTGGTACTAAAGGCAAATAATATGAATAATAAGAGGAAGGTGAATGTCTTAACCCAGGTTGATACATTTAAAAATTGCATTTTACAGTTCTCTCATCTAAACTCTCTCCTAATGTGTCAATATAGTGCATAACCGAGACACACACATACATGGAGCTGTTGTGTTGGCATTTGCTTTATAGGTTTAAATGTCTACATGGGTTAGAAAGAAAAGAATCATTTAACTATGATTCTTATAATTCACTTTTAAAGACTTAGAATGTAAGAATCAGATGAGTCATTATGGGTCATGAGTATAGAATCTGTAGCCATGGAGACACTTTGACTATAGACAAATTAATTATCTGCTGTAACAATTCATCACTTGAGTTTGTAAATCATTGAATCTATTTTCTAATTTTATCCTCATGACTTTCTGGAGACATGAAGTCACACTAACTGTTTATATTCCCACTGCGCCTGCGTGCTGTGCGTGCTGTTCAGCGTTCATGCCGTCAGAATATGACGATATCAGGTCATTTGCGCGTGGCACGCTGGGAAAAATAGGCCCGTATTGCCCTCCTCTGTCTAACTATTAACACAAAGTTTGGACTGCGTGACAAACGGTGCAATAACAGCAACAATGCGTCATAAACCAGCATACTGAAAGCGTTTGTTGGTGCTAATCCACCACTGGAACGACTGAAATGTCAGATTTTACTGCCTTGCTCACTGGAATCGAACCAGAGGAAAAAAACAACAAACCAGCGTGTTTATCACTTTCTCGGATTTATTAGCTATAAAGTCAAACGTAGTAAGAGCAAAATCTAAGAACACAGATTTTTAGAACCCAGACAGGCTGCGATTAGAAAACACCGAAAATCTGAAATCAAAATCTGATTAAACGTGTGATGAGAGTGATGTAATAATAAAACAAAGCCTCCTCTGTTATACAGGGTGGGGGTAAAGATGGTTTATAGAGATATTTTTGTGAACAATATGCAAACGTTTAGTAGGTCAAATTACCGCATAGGGGTCTTCTCTTAAAGGGGATGTCACTCACCTGGAGGTTAGGAAGGAAAGCTGAACGCTGGAGTGAGTGAGACAACAAGAATGGTCGGGAATAGAATAGAATAGAATAGAATAGAATAGAATAGAATAGAATAGAACAGAACAGAACAGAACAGAATGGAACAGAATGGAATAGAATAGAATCGAGAGGCGTAGATCAGGATATTATGATTTTTGATTCTGATACTTCACCGCTGACACTTTTGCTATCTGACTTCAGGAGGACACGCCAGTCACTTTATGACTTGTGAGAGCAGTGATTATTACTAAATATGACGCAGGATGATTTTATTTCAGCTTTTGTTTGGGTTTCTGCGAGTTATATCCTACAAAAGCAGGTTTGCAGAGAAAAAACCCAACAATTTGAGTTCAGCTGTTACGGAAACTGCTAAGAAGTTACAGTTTAAGGTAGAAATAGAACAAAGAGGCTGGTGATGTTAACTTAGTTCACTTTATAAAATGATACATGCGCATTTTTTTACGATCGTATTCAAAAGATAGACTTAAAATGTTCTTTAATTGTTTCGGTTTGAGGTTGAGTGAAGACAAACAAGCTGAATAAATGTGAGTTATGATGATTTTCTCACTGTTTTTGTTTTATTGATCAGCATAAAACGGGAATCGCCGGACTGCTGTGATGAAACGATGAAGACGTTCGGATTCCTGCCGGTTTGACAGGTGAAGAAGATAGGAGCGTTTGAGATGCGCGCATTCCGGTAAGAGAGATAAGACACAGATACGACAAACCTGAGCCAGAGCAGCGGGCTGAGAGAGGAGCTGCTCTGTTTCACAACCTATGGAGCTCTGATGGACTTTGGACAGAGCGGCCGAGTCAGAGGTCAGAGAGCCGAGAGCTGCGGTGTGTGTGTGATTAGACGTGTGTTAATGTGACATAAAGGACATTTATGAAGCGACACTCTCAGCTTCCCCTCATGATTGTCCCAAGACTTTACAGGGTCTTCTCTTTTTTCTTTTTTACAGGACTTTAACTTTCATCATGGTTGAAAGAGTTACTACCCCCCTATTTTAAGGTCATTTAATACATATATCTGTTATGTAGGAGGACATATAACGGGACCCTATATTCCACTGTTAAAGATACACACATATACATACATCCTTTTGATCCAGAATAGATAGTTTTATTGATAAAAAATTGTTTACGTCATTTAAGTTCAGTCACGTGTGTTTTTACTGAGAAATAATTCAATAATCAGTTATTTGTCTTTTTGCATGGCACTATCGGGTCCTTTCATCGACCCCCTTTTGGGCCCCGGACCACACTTTTGCCACCTTTCGCTATTTCCTTGCATTTCAAAACCCAGTCCATGCGTTTGTCCTTAAACCCGCTGCAAGCTTCCAATCGCTGGATTCAAACCCATCACACCCCCTCCCCCACCGTTTTCCGCCTCTCTGGATCGCGTCCCCGTCGCGCTGACGCGGTGCTGATCGCTCGGGGATCCAGCAGAGAGCTGCTCTCTGCCGCTCCGCCGCTCCACACGCTGCTGATCAGCTGATCCGTCACGTGGTCTGGTGTCGCGGGTTCACCCTCTTCTCAAGATGGAGTTGTCTGAGTCTGTGCAGAGAGGACTCCGCTCCCTAGCCGACTCGTCCCTCTTCGACCCGACCGGCTTCTCGGCGCTGGTGGACGCTTCATTCCGTAGCCTGCTCGCCTCTCATGCGGACACAGCGGTGCTCGGTGAGCCGCTCAGTCTCTCTCCCTCTCCGGCTGCACCGCTTTTGTCTGCGGCGCTGTTTCCGGTTTCTCTCTGTGTGGAGCTGCTTGGCTCATTGCGGGTTTTCCAACGCGTAGCACGGCATTCCCGTGTTTTTATTCAGCGTTGGGGAGTCTTAACCGCGTCTGATTAGTGCGAACAGCCTCTCGTCAGCTGCCCTAATGCGGCGTTAGCGTTTCTTGCTCTCGGGGACTCAATCACACGACCACACGGGGGTTCCTTTTGTCATTTAAACTAACAGCAGATCCGCTCATTTGGTCTGCAGGACTTCACCAATCAGCATTAGGCAGAACCGATCACGAATACACATTGATACATCGGTTAAATACAGCAGCGTGTGTGTGTTTACACTCGGCCATAGCTTCGGATTGACTAGCGGTCACGTAGAAATGATGCCGACTAAAGCAGGAGTGAGTGCCAGAGCTCCAGCTTCTGCTTCATTCCGCGTGTTTCATTTGTTATCAGCAGAAACGTGCAGAAAGTGAAACGCTAACAAACAAACAAAGGGTCTCTGTGTTGCAGCTGAGGGACTCATTCACATGCTAATCTTCATTGATTCCCATTCTGCTCGTCAGTCTGGAGAACGCGAGTGTATGGATCGCAGCCCTTTGATCGAGTGGGTCGTGTCTTATATATGGGTTTGTGTTTTACTTCCCTTCTGGTTGCAGATCGGCCGGAACTGAAACAGATCGACCAGATCCTCCTGAAACAGAGTCATGCTGCGACGGCCACCTTCATCCTGGAGGCGGTCAAGCAGAACGCAGACAAGTCCACGGTCAGGTAGGCAGAGATCTAAGATATGGATACGGAACTAATATAGGAACCATACATGTCACCATTATACAAAGACAGTAGAATTGGATATAACAGACAGCTAAAACAACAAATTCACAAGTGGTGATGATGATGATCTATTTGTGCTGCTTGATCTCCATACAGCAGCATTATATGTACCTTAAGGTGGTGATGTAGTGAAGGGAATTAATTTTTGACATGCAAGTGCAGCCATGTATAGTCTGGGTTCAGATGTAGATGATGTAATCCTCTAAAAAGACAATAGAAAAAAATGTTTGTTTGGACGTTTTTTTCAAATATACTGTGTAGATTTTTGTCAATATGCTTATATGTGTGTTTGCAAAGAGGGCTGGCAGTATTAGTGTAAAGATTCATCAGCAGAGTTTGATAGTCAGGATTCAAAACATTTTCAACAAGAAGAAGTGTGTTTGTGTGTGTCGGTGACCAACAGTGTGACTTTCAGAAAAAAAAAATCTCAACCTGCTTATATGTTCTTTGTTTCTCCAGATTCTAAAATTATATTTACACAGGGGTCATAAGCTTTACCCTTGCTTGTCCAGTGCATATATGAACTCTCAGCCATGTGGTGCTGAAGGAACAGATGCAGATTGTGTGGCAGATTTTAAAAACAGAAGCGTTAACACATTAGACTGCTGTTAAGAGCTCAGAGTGTCAATGCAGTTTGTTGTCAAATTGTTCTGTTAATGACCATGTTGTTTGTGTTTGACAGCTCCTCTCTGGAAGAAGCCACATTCAGCCCAGAGAGAGTAGAAATATTCTATAACGCTTATCAGGTGACAATCCAGATGATGCAGTCAACAAATCATTGACTGAGACACACTAACACACACACACACACTCTGATCAAATTGGTTTTTGTCTTGCAGAAACATAAAAAAGAGCTGGAACATCTGTTGGCCAGGTAAGAACAAATGATCCATTTGGAACAGCATCCTTCTCTCTAGACATGTGTGTAGAATTGATCAGCAAAGATTCATCAGGCTTGAATTTGTGGATGTAAATGGTAAAGAGGGAGAGTTTGTGTTGACTTTCACACTCAGTCTGATCACTATCTTGTCCATCATCTGTTTGAAGTTGGGACTTGAATAAGATATTTGTTTAAGAGTGCAGAATTATAGTCACATGTTAGCTATTTAAAGTAATTTGAAAGCCTTGCATTGTTCAATAAAACATCTATTTTGGGGTTATTTAACCACAATCATCTGTGTTTTTGAAATCATTCTGTTTACATGAATTTATCACATTTCCAGCTCCTTAAAGTTGTCTTATATTTGCAGGCCACATGGAGTTATTTTTACAACAATGTGCTTATGTTCATGGTTATGAAGGATCATAAATTATAATTAATCGTGCTGCCTTTCTTCATCACAAAACAATGTGTGTGTTCTTGCGTATCTGTTCCCATTCAGGGTCACATTAAACCAGTAAAACGTGGAAGTTATTGGCTTTGTTCATATCCCACTTTAAACATGACGTCACGTGGAGTTTATTTGGAAAATGAAATAAATTTTAACATCCAAGGTGTAATCACTAACATAAGAAAAAATCTGCTCCATTTTCTGCACATTTTCCTTCATCTTCATCCAGGTTACAGACGATTTTAAAACTAAATCAAACTCGAATCAAATCCGGATTGCAGATGTGTCTTCTTCTTCTTCTTCCTCATCTTCATCTTCTTCCTCTTCTTCTTTCTCTCAGCATAGGCAAACGTCCACCTCAGGTAACCGACGCGTCATGGCGCCTCCAGTATCACATTAAGGTAAATAAACGCAGGTTTTTGAAGCCAATGTCGTTCAATTAGTGCGCAGCTTGTCCCTGAAGTGTTGTTTGCCCCCCGACAGAACGACCAGGTTCACAAGGTCAACGAGCCTTTGTATCTGATTGCTCTGAACACCGAGGTAAACCCCGACGATCTTTGATGTCTTTCCCTCCAATATCTCTGCACAGAATCAACCTAACCAAAGTGTGTGTGTTGTGTTGATAGAAGGAAGGATCGAAGGAGGACATTAACTTCAGCTGCACCATGGAGCAGTTACAGGTATAAACGCTGTAGATCTATTTCCCCCTCACAGTGGAAATCATTTAATTACGCGACCGAACCAGTCCTGCAGGAACCAAAAAATAAAAGGCGTCGTGTCCTGCGGCTGATTGGCAGACAAAGTGTTCGTTTGGAAAAGTCATTAGATTGCGTCACTGTGGCTGCATGCCCGCTTGGAATATTTAATTAATGTCTTTGTCTTTACGTGACGTCTTTACATGACGCATGAATGTGAACGCGGTATTATTTTAAGTCCACCATGCATGTGTGCGTGTTTTCAGGATTTGGTGGGGAAGCTGAAAGACGCTGCCAAAAGTGTGGAGAAAGCCAGTCAGATGTGATGTCGGTGTCCGGTTTCCTCGCTGCTTTTCCCCGAGCCACAAAGCGCCGACACTCGCCGGCTTGGATCAATCATCTCTTTATAGCTTCTTTTGTACTTGAGCTTGACACATGTGTGCAGATATGAGACATTGAATCGCATTTCAATTAAAACGACTTCTGTAAAAATTTCAACAAAGAAAATCACCCTGTACTTTTGCTTAATTGCTATCCGGGACTTTCACTTTCTGAGTGTGTGAGTGTGTGTGTTGGTGTGTCTTCAGAGGATGTTGCAGGTTTTTTTTTTTTTAAACCTTCATGCACAGGCGACACATGTTTTGTCGAGGCTCGTCGGTGTGAAAAGGATTGTTGCCATAGTTGTGTGACAGCGGTGTATTTTGTTTCCTTCAACATGTGTTCAAGGGTCAGAGGTTACGAGTCACATCCCGGTACCTGTACAGAGGGATAGAACTATCCGATCACGCAACCTGTATTATAATAAGAAAAGATCTGTGCTTCTGCTGATAAATTCGCTCTGTAGGTTTATATTTTTAAGTCGCATCCCTTTTTTGGAGGGACTTTCCTCAAGCTTCTCCTGTGTCTCAGATTCCATTAAGGCTGGAGAGAGAAAAAAGGCTCCCGATTCATCAAGTGGAAGTTCCGCCGCATTTTTGCAGATGTCAGGTCGGCCGCTAACAAAGCTGCACACACACACACACACACACCGCAGCCATTTGTCACACGGACGGGCTTTTTTGTTTTGAAACAAAAGTGCGTAGGTATTAAAGCTGCACGGAAAGATCACAACCCCGGAGGCGCTTTGACGGTCAAAGAAACATCGCGTGGGTGAGTATGTCTGTCTGTGTGTGTGTGTTCTGTTGTTATTTTTAACATCACAGAGAGGAGGGTGCAGCAGTTGCCTATTTTAGACTCGCTTAATCTTCAGTTAAAGTGAAATAGTTCACTGATCGCGGGTGGATTTTGGTATTTCGTGGTGAAAAAGTGCACAAAACAGCGTGAGTGTGTATTATGTGTTATTTTATATGCGTCATACATCATAAAGAGCAGAAAAGGACACACCGACAGTATTTTTAGACGCCCGGGAGCAGCTGCCTGCTGTCGCCGCGGCCTATATAAACCACATTCCGCCGCGTTCTTTGTCTTTTTGACGCTAAAACGCTGCAAAAATGTGTGTGAGAGCGCAGTTTTAACGGCAATGTGTCGTATATTCACCCAGCAGCAGTCAGCAGCAGGCAGCCTACTACACCGACATTAATTCCTAGGCACCCTTAAGCAAGGCGGTCACGTGACCACAGCGGGGCGGTCGAACTACAAGCCATTTTGGGGACGGTGTCAGTTTCCACGGAGCACACACACACTGCTGCGTTTTTACTGGGGGGCGAAGCGGATTTTTTGGAGGCAAAGTTACTGCGGGCGAAGTGGGAGAGCTTCCCCCGGCCGAAGACGGAGGCGCGGTGCGTTCGGGGACCGTGGATCGGACGCGCATACGGCGGCGGAGCGCGGAGGGAGAAGCGGAGTTTTACATTCGCACGTCTGAAATGCGCTCCGGTCCGCGGCGCGCTCTCCGCCACTGACAGCGTCTGCAGCTCTGCTTCAAGATGGCGGCTCGGCTCCTATTCATTTTCTGCTGATCGCCTTCCAACTTTCATTGTCTGTTCGCCCCGAGACCCACGGATTTCTACGCGAGCCTCCAGGTACGTCACATTCGATATCGTCTCTATGTAACGGGGGGATAAGATGGAGGAATCGGGCGGGCGGGTTTGTGCTTTTAACCACGCATCGATCCAGCGGTGGATGTGGAGCTTTCAACGGTATAGCTGCGGATCACCGACGTGGAGCTCCGTGTGTGTGTGTGTGTGTCTGCCTGCGCACCACTTTTTTCTCTCCCCCCCTCCCCGAACAAAAATACGTTCCGATCTAGCGTACGCTGGCGAATTTAGACCCACGCACGCGGCGCGTCGCACCGGTTAGTGTCCGCCGATCCGTCCGCATAAGTTTGATCGCGGCTTCGCTTCGCGTCGCGTCGGTTAGATTTGTCTAAACTGGAGATCCGGAGCGAAGCAGCCAGGAGCGAGCGAGATGTTCGCAGCGGCAAGTGCTCCAAACGTTCTTTGTGTGCCCGGATTCCCACCGAACCCCGTCAGATTATAGAGTTCGGATGTTTGCACTCTTCCGAACCGGGCGTTATGTTTGAATTATGCATTTTTGTCCAAATGTTGATTTTATTAACTTAACTTGGATCGCTCCCATAAACGTGCCAAGACAGACGAACCAGATCAGTTGTGCATAAATGTTTCATAACGGGAGTTTGGTTAACATGGGACACTGGTTGAACACACACACTGAGTGTTTGCGAGCGGGTGTGTGTTGTTTATATCAAGGAAGATGTTTGGATTTTTGCAGGATTTAACAAAAACGGTGTGAAGTCTGGATCAGAGTGGCTGTCACAGCAAACACTCAAAGCTCTGACGGGTTCACTCTTATTCCCTCACGATTGTCAGCATTCGTTGGTTGACATTCAGTCTGTTTGTGTTTGTTTTCACTATTTATCCTTTATGTTTGTGTGTTTGTACCACGGTGTGGCTCAGGATGACGTTATACCTGCGGACACACAGGGTCACATCCCTCACTGCTGGGGGGGAGAGAGAGAAAGAACCAATTTCCTCCTGAATGTTGCCTGAAGGCTGATTGGGTCACATATATGTTTTTGTGTGAATATGTTATAACATATGTGAAGATAGATGTCCTACATGAAGAAACACAAGAAGCTTCATGTGCACTAAATTCCTCTCTAAGTCAATTCCAGCTTTCCTAAACTCTAAGAGATTAAATGTGAGCTCTTGGTTTTCCCTTTGCTTTGGTTTAATTGGGGGTTTCCAGCTGCTGTTGATTTACGTGTAACGGAACCTTTACAGAGGAACCGGTCAGCTGTGTGTGTATGTGTGTGTGTATGTGGACACGGCGGGTAGAGATCATATCTATTTACTGCTTTCGTTTACGGAGAAAAAACGACTCGGTTGTTTCATCCAGATTATTCTTGTGATGTTTTATAATTAACGCACTCTGCGCACTTTGGCAACGAAATGTGCGGTTTGGATCGCTGACATGTCATCCCTCCCATGTTTGTGTGTGTGTTCATAACTGAATCCATCTCCATATACGCTTCGACGTTCAGCTCTTGTAGTTGGAACTGTGTGATGTTTGCCAGCAGCTCCCACAGGACACGTAGGAGTCCAGTTGTCCAAACAGAAGTTCATCGATTAATGGCGCAACAGGCTCACTTGCATATATTTAGACATTATCCGTCATGATGCCTAACAGGCGGGGTCAACACGCTGTCCGAACCTGTGTGTGTGTGTGTGTGTGTGTGTGTGTGTGTGTGTGTGTGTGTGTGTGTGTGTGTGTGTGTGTGTGTGTGTGTGTGTGTGTGTGTGTTGGACTCATGGATCAGTAATAACAGTGACAGCCGAGCAGAGTTCAAAGGTGGGACATATAGGCTGCATGTACGCTTTAAAAAACTGCTGTTTAAATTTATCTATGACTCAGCCTGTAATCATGTGTGTGTGTTTACTGTGTTAAACAGGTCGTTTATTCCTGTTTAGAAAAATACATTTCTTCCCGGGAGTGTTATGAGGCAGAACCGTCTTTAGCTGTTTTCTCCTCTTGTTGGTTTGTCAGAGTCGCTATACCGTCAGATCTAAAGGTGTAGTGTTTGTTTTGCGGGTGTGTAGTTGATAATGGCGCTGGGTTTAATCAACTCGCTCCCATATGCGCCCTAAGTTGAGCGCCGCCGCTTGTGTCTGGCCGTGTTGCCGCTGCACACCGCCGGTGATCCGCCGCTCTCGGCGCGGATCAACCCGAGCTCGTCCTCCGCCTCGAGGACTCACAAACCCCCGCGCTCATTCCTCCAGGAAAGACCCGGGAAGCGAACGTAAAACACCCCCTCCAGCGTGTTCCGGTTCCGCTTCCCTCGCCTCGCCGGAGGAGGAAAAACAACCCCGCAGCCCGCCGTGGAAACGATCCGGGCTTCTCTTTTTTCTCTCCCCCCTTTTACAAAATGGCAGCCGCGCTTAGTGTCGGCAGCCTTGGCGGAGGGACGGTGACCCCCCCTCCCGGTCCCTCTCTCCGCTCAGTCCCGCTCCGCACACCGGCAGCTTGTTTTTCGGTACAGATCCCCACCTCGGTTCTGGTTACTGGCGCGAGCGGCCACGTGGGTTATACACTACAAAAGGAGTTGCCATAGAAACACCCAGGTCCCCGCTGTAGGTCTGTGTGGCACACCTGACGCGGTGAACGGGTCTCCTTTGATCCCCTGTCACCCAGGGGCGCCACAGCACAGAAACACTGAACCCTAACTGGCTACAAAGCGGCGCTGTTACCTGGCGACCACAGTATTCCCGCTTCCCTGTTGGAAATTGTTGTTCTTATTAAATTTCCATAATTCGCCCGGACATTTGCGCTCCATTATAAAGATCTAAACCCGCCGCGTCTCGTAGTTCCACTGAAAGCCTTCCGATCTGTTCCACTGTTCCTGCGGGGGGAGAGGGAGAGAGAGACCGAACCCGGGGAGGGCTCGGTGTAGCGGAGGCGGGGGTCGTTGACATCCGAGCTCCACGAGGGTCCCCGCTTGTGTGTTGGCGCAAAGCAGGGGCTTCGATCTCTCCGTCGAAGTGATTGATTAGCGATTATTCACCGACTCGATTTGCATAAAAGATGGTGTTGCTTTAACTCAGGTAAACAAACAATACCGCCTTTTCCAAATGGCCGCAGTAAAATGATGAAAGAGGAAAGAGTGAAGGTTTGATTCCACTTCTCTTCTCTCCTTTTTCTCCACGCAGGAGTTTTTGTTTCTTTCCCTTTTTTTTCCTTTTTTTCATCATGCATCGGACCACCAGGATAAAGATCACGGAGCTCAACCCGCACCTCATGTGCGTCCTGTGTGGGGGATACTTCATAGACGCCACCACCATCATCGAATGCCTTCACTCCTGTAAGCAAAAACACTCCCTCACTCTCTCTGCCTCTCTTTCTATCTCTCTCTCCCTCCAAAATGTTGCAGGATATTTCACATTTCTTCCTCTCATTCGCAGTTTGTAAGAAGTGCATCGTGCGCTACCTGGAAAACAGCAAATACTGTCCCATCTGTGACGTACAAGTGCACAAAACCAAGCCTCTGCTCAACATTAGGTGAGAAAAGAGCCCCGTGACGTCATCTGACTGCTTTGCATTTAATCTGCTGCATGTTTTGGTTCCTCTCATATCCATAATGCTGAGGTTGGGTTTGAAGTAAAACTCCTGATTACATTTGTTCAGTTTTATTTTACATTCATTAGTCTGTTTGTTTTAAGCATTGGTAATAATTAAACCCTTTGATAAGTCATTTACGTCCTTTCTCATGCCATAGGCCTTTGTTCCCCCATTGCAATAAGTTACGACAGCTTTCAGTTCATTATCTGTGTGTAATTTGCCCCATGCAGCCTTGGAAATGTCTTTAAAGTTATAAAAAAACAAACTCAAATGTGGACATAGGCTTTGTGTTGTTTGTGGACACACACATGCTGCTTATGTGTCACAAAAAGAGGCTTTATGAGGAAGAAACAGGATTAGGTAATGTTTTTTTTTCCAAGTAACATGACTGAAGTTCCTCTTTCTTTTTAAAGGTCTGACAAAACGCTGCAGGACATCGTCTACAAGCTCGTCCCCGGCCTCTTCAAAAGTAAGACAACAGTAAACTTCATACCTGACACGTGAACATTTGTTTAAACCGGTGTTGAGTTAAAAGCAAATGAAGTGACACACACTGTAACAGTTCACCCTCTCTAATGTAAATGTCACTACTCAACTTCTGCACATTTAGAAGCTTAAACAACGTTAATGTTTGGTTTTTCTGTCTTGTTTGTAGATGAAATGAAGAGGAGGAGAGACTTTTACGCAAAGCACCCAGTAGACGGTGAGTGACAATCCATCATCCACACAAACACACACAGTGAAGACATGAGCCTGTGTTGCGTGAACTCACCCTCACGTGTGTTGTTTTCCTTATGTAGCTTCTAATGGATCAAACGAGGATCGCGGCGAGGTGGCAGACGAGGACAAGAGAATCATAACAGACGACGAAATCATCAGCCTCTCCATCGAATTCTTTGACCAGAGCAGGTAGGCAGAGCGTGAAGTCCAGACCGGATCAAATCCCAGAACCTAGAACCATCAAACTCTGTCAAATCAGCCTTATCTTATGAACACACACACTTGGCTTATAGATAATACACATGCTGACTCAAGGAGGTAACTGCTAATTACCGTGACTTGTTATTGGATGAATTAATGTGTTGGCAAATGTAAAATGATGGGAGTTGCTATGTTGTTGACACATTTACTTGTGTGTTCTCTGCAGACTGGGGCTTGTGGTGGAGGACAAACAGAGTAAAGAGCAGGTAGAAACATGTGCATTCTTTATCTTCTGCCAATGAATAAGAGTGTACTACTACTACAAGTGATTATTTAATTTCTTGGTATTTAAAAAAACATTAAACATTAAATTAATATAACAGTTTTGTCATTTTTGTAGATCAAATGATGTTCATGTTTTTTAAGGTGGACCAGTGTGCATGTTGCTCTGTAAGCACATACACACTGTCTGCATGTGCATATCATTTAATATTGTCTATTTATTGAGTATTTAATGCTTAAATCTTCAGGTGACAAACAAGAGGTACCTGCAGTGTCCGGCAGCCATGACAGTCATGCACCTGAGGAAGTTTCTACGCAGCAAAATGGATATTCCAGGCAGCCATCAGGTCAGATTTCAATGTTTATTCAGTTAAATTATTGACAGACACACAGAACCTGTCAGTCTTGTCTGGAAGGATTTTCAAAACCAGGCTCAAATCTGTCCATATGTGAGAATTTGACATTATGGTACGTATAATATTATATATATGTGTTCTATAAAGAAATCTCATCTTTCTCCCTGCAGGTTGAAGTCATGTATGAGGATGAGCCTCTGAAAGATTACTACACATTAATGGACATAGCATATATCTACACTTGGAGAAGGGTAAGAGAAGATTTCTACACCATTTTCTGAACCAAAAGACCCAGCTGTGTCAATTTATGTTGAATAAACTTTTACCAATACATTAGTTTAATATATAATAATTTATCTATTGCTGATTTGAGCTCATCTTCATTGCGATTGAAGTGTTGCTTGAATACAAATATATATTTATTACACATTTAAATATTTGCAGGTGTTCATTAGAGGTCTTTCCCATCACATTTCTGACCAATGATGACAAATGTATTATTTACAGAAAATATATAGAAATGTACAGCCACATAATGGCCACATAATGTAATTTAAACTATACTAAACTATATATACTAAACATTTCTGCCTTAAAATAAAAAAAATAAAAATTGCCTTTATTGAAGTTTAAATACATATTTGTTCGTTTACATTAATCTAGTTTTTAAAACGGCAAAAATGTGTTTGTATGTGAATTTAGGGTTTAAAGAATACTTTTTCAATGCTTGTCATAATAAATCACACGGGGTATTTGCAGCGTTTTCTCTAATGTTCCAATGTTCCTATGAAACTCATAGTGAGCAGAACTACAGGCAGTGACTTGGTGTTGCGTTTACGTGCACTGTCGTTTGACGTGTCTTCCTCGCTTCCTCGGTTTCCGCCCGCAGAACGGTCCGTTGCCGCTCAAGTACCGAGTCCGGCCGAACTGCAAGAAGAGGAAGCTGAGCCTCGGGCAGCAGGACGGGCAGAACAGCGCGAGCAGGTCCGGCCCGGAGAGCGACTCCGCCAGCGACAAAGCCGGAAGTCCCGCCGGGGCCCCGTCCACGTCCTCGTCGCTGCCGAGCCCCTGCACGCCCGCGCAGTCCCCGCACCCGCAGCTCCCGCACGGACCCGCCAACAACGTCAACGGCACCCCGGCGACCGCGCCTCAGACCCCGGCGAGGGCTTTCCAGCAGTTCGGCCCCGGCGGAGGAGGCGGCGGCAAACTACGGAAGGTTTCGCTAAACGGATCGTCGACCTCTTCCGGATGACGCGCGTGACCGAACCGGACCAGCCAACGCCAGACACGCGCCCAGCTATAATAGTGTTTCCATGCCAACGTAGTTCCAACACGTAGACGATGTTTTCTTTCTTTCTTTCTTTCTTTCTTTCTTTCTTTCTTTCTTTCTTTCTTTCTTTCTTTCTCTCTTTCTTTCTCTCTTTCTTTCTTTCACCAAGAACTCTACAACACTTGCTCGTCCTTGTCATTACGGCATACAATTAAAGCCCGTAGTGGAGTCAGCTGAGACATTTCAAAATAAAAGGATCGGGGACGTTGTTTTGGGTTTAATTTGTAAGGCGACGTTCTCAGCGTTCTCACCTTGCTCTGCTGGTTGAAAACGGAAAGTCGGAGGAGCATCTCTCCCTCCTTAAAGCTACATCTTTATTTTACAAAAGTAAGACTTTTATATTTCCTTTTACTTTGTTCAAGTTAACCGTGTTCTTCATGACTCTGTTCCGTGTGTCGGGCTCCTGTCAGTCATTTTGAATCATGCATGCTCGTCATGGTGACACGTTGGTTCTGTTTTACCGGCTCAAATTTCTCTAGTTTGGGGCGGAATAATTCAGAGTTATTGTGTTCTAATGAAAGGAAATGTTGCTTGTTCGGGAGAAGAACGTCGTTACTTTGGCTTTTACTGGAAAAACAAACTTTTCTTTAAGCGGTTTTTAGAGAATCCACGTGTAAATAGGAACAAAAATCATATTTAATCAGCGATGGTGTTATTCTTCCCCTTTGATTCAGGAAGTGACTCGGGCTCCTGTTCAGCTCCATTTCATCACACATGTTTTGATGTCTCCCGTGTTTTCCGTATTTGTATCGCTCGATTGTATGGACAACTTATTGTATTGTTACTGTTGCACAGTATAAAACATCTAAATAAAACATTTTACACTTATTCAAAAAAAAAAAAATCAGCCTTGAGTTTTTTGAGGGTTTTATTTAGCATCAAATGAAAGAAATCAGTGAGACTAAGCGACACACCAGCTGTCTCTTAAATCCATTAAGGAGGCAGCAGGAAACCCTCATGTTTCTGTGGATGTAATTGAATAAAGACCGTGTTGGTTTGTCTGCGGGTGATTTATCACGTCAGTAATTAGATTTCACTTCGCTGAAATGTAAAAGGAAAACGCGTGTTTCTCTTTTACATTTTCAAGCCCTACTGGCATATTTTGATTTCACAGTTCTGTTCATGTTAAGAAAGGTTTGCATTTTCTTTAAAAGCAAAATCGTCAAGTTACGCTGCAAAGGACAGAAATGCTGCCAAACATTGGGACATATTATTCCAACCACTTTTTGAGGTCACTGTTTTGAAAATAGAGATTATTTATTTCTTAGGTATTTAATTGGTTAATTATCGTCATTTGTTTGAGATTAAAATTTAATAAAATATCTTAGGCAAGCTCACGATTAAAATAAATTACTTTCTTCATAAAATGTATTTGTAAATCATCATAAAATGTATTCGTCATTCGTGATGAACTGACTGACCGGATGTGATTGTTGGAATTTGTAGGCTCTTAAAATGTTATAAATTTCGGTTTCATTTATATTTATGAAAATATATATTTACATTTACATAAAAAATATTTTAATTTATAAAAGGGTTCGAGGTTTATAATGAATGCAATATAAAGTCGGATTGTACCAGAGAATGTTCAGCCGTACACTATACTTATACTATTTATGCATTAAATCACGGTATAAATAATAGATCGAAATTACAGCATGTTTAATGATTATTTTTATTCACAGAATGGTCTGTCCTCCTCTTCAGAGTTAAAGTGACGATTTATTGTTGTGACTGACGCTCTGTGACGAGACAGAGGCTTAAGAATTAAAGAAAGAAAGAAAGAAAACCCCGAATTTTTAACAAAATGTTTTAAACCAGAAAGGGAAACAATTGTCTACCTTGGAGGATTTGATATTTCATCAGATTGACGAAGATATGTAGATATTTCCTTAATATATGTGATAAATGTAAACTTTGGAAATGCAACTAGAAAAATTTAATAATCTGGTGAATAATAGATAAATCAGTGTGTAGTCTGACTTTTGAGTCAGCTTTCATTCTTTTCTTCTTATCTTATATCACATGCATTGTAATCGACTGTGTTATGTTGCCTTGGCATAACGATACTTTAAAACATCCATCCCATTAAATAACATCTAGATGGCTCCTCCCCAGCAGCAACCGAGCCCATCCTCACCGTAACACTCACACTGTTTGACTGAAAGGTGAACTAAGTTTGGAGTTTGTGTGAAATTCATTTCATAATGTAAGCCAGCTGTTTAAGACATTTGTTTGTAATTGCATTACTTTGCCCTGATACCCAGATATTGTACATTAATAAAATAATGAATGCAATATAAAGTCGGATTACAACAGAGAATGTTCAGCCGTACACTATAGAAACACAAAATGAATTCATCAGGTAAACGAACAAGAAGAAGAAATGTTACACTGACATATGTTTGTAGACCGTACATAACACACACTCTTGAAAATAATGCAATTACAATTTCATTTCAGTTTCAAGCACTTTATTGAAAATACAGCAGCATTCAAACCTTCAAGACACCACATTAAAATGGAAGTATTTTCAAAAAGAAAGTAAATATCAACAGTAATGTGAGGTTTTGAAAATTTTGACCAAATTTCAATTAAAAGAACACATATCTTCTTGAAAAATGACAGTGTAACCATTGACCAAATTGCTGACTTTTTTGTAAAGCCCATATCTCAGCCAAATTATGAGTTAGAGGACTAGCATTTCAAACACAGCACTCAAGATGGCACTAATATTCTATGCTGTAAAATTAAAACCTTGGTCCAAATTGTTCGTTTTTGTATATCTTGTGTATATCTTGGACAAGGAAAGAGCTAGAGCTCTAACATTTACAAACAGCATCTATATGACACTAGAATCATTTTCTGTAAGTTAGGGGAAGATTTAATTTTTGGCCGAAATTCCCAAAACTACAGTGAAACATGAACCAAAATGTTCTTTTTTGTGAGACGCTTATATCTTGGTGAATTTAAGAACTAGAGCTCTAAAATTTCAAACACAGCATCTACATTTAAGATTTAAGATTTAAGATTTAAGATTTTATTTCATTTATCATGTTACATGTAATTCACTCACACATAACAAGCAATTGAAATTTGTCTTGCAACCCCGCTTACATATCAAACACACAAACACATGCATTAGAGAGGGGGTGCAGGGCAGCCATTTTTCGGCGCCCATGGAGCAGTTGGGGGTTCGGTGCCTTGCTCATGTGCACCTCGGCATGGATGTAAGTTTGGGGCAAATTCAAATTTTGGTCAGAATTCCCCAAACGACAGTATAGAGATATAGGCTTTTTGAAAAGCAAACAATTTGGTCCATGGTTAACACTGTCGTTCGGGAAAATTGGACCAATCTTGAATTTGCCCCAAACTACCAGAAAATGATCCTCGTGTCCTGTAGATGCTGATTTTACAATTTTTAGAGCTCTAGCTCAAAAATTGCACGAGATATGGGCTTTTCAAAAAATCAAGCGATTTGATCCATGGTTACACTGTTGTTCGGGAAAATTGGACCAACAAAAAAATGTTTTGCCTCAAACTACCAGAAAATGACCCTTGTGTCCTGTAGATGCTTATTTTGCAGCTTTTAGAGCTCTAGCTCTAGAATTGCACGAGATAGGGGCTTTTCAAAAAATCAAGGGATTTGGTCCATGGTTACACTGTCGTTTGGGAAAATTGGACCAAAAATGTAATTTTCCCCAAACTGCCAGAAAATTGTCCTCGTATCCTGTAGATGCTGATTTTGCAACTTTTAGAGCTCTAGCTCTAAAATTGCCCGAGATAGGGGCTTTTCAAAAAATCAAGGGATTTGGTCCATGGTTACACTGTCGTTCAGGAAAATTGGACCAAAAATGTAATTTTCCCCAAACTGCCAGAAAATTATCCTCGTGTCCTGTAGATGCTGATTTTGCAACTTTTAGAGCTCTAGCTCTAAACTTGCCCGAGATATGGGCTTTTCAAAAAATCAAGGGATTTGGTCCATGGTAACACTGTCGTTCGGGGAAATTGGACCAAAAATGTAATTTTCCCCAAACTACCAGAAAATTGTCCTCGTGTCCTGTAGATGCTGATTTTGCAACTTTTAGAGCTGTAGCTCTAAAGTTGCCCGAGATAGGGGATTTTCAAAAAATCAAGGGATTTGGTCCATGGTTACACTGTCGTTCGAGAAAAATTGGGCAAAAAAAAAGTATTGCCCAAACGACCAGAAAATTACCCTTGTGTCCTGTAGATGCTGATTTTGCAATTTCTAGAGCTCTAGCTCTAAAATTGCCCGAGATATGGGCTCTTCCAATAATCAAGGGATTTGGTCCATGGTTACACTGTCGTTCAGGAAAATTGGACCAAAAATAAAATTTGCCCCAAGCTACCAGTAAATGACCCTTGTGTCCTGTAGATGCTGATTTTGCAATTTTTAGAGCTCTAGCTCTAAAATTGCCCGAGATATGGGCTTCTCAAAAAATCAAGGGATTTGGTCCATGCTAACACTGTCGTTCGGGGAAATTGGACCAAAAATGTAATTTTCCCCAAACTACCAGAAAATTGTCCTGGTGTCCTGTAGATGCTGATTGTGCAACTTTTAGAGCTCTAGCTCTAAAGTTGCCCGAGATAGGGGATTTTCAAAAAATCAAGGGATTTGGTCCATGGTTACACTGTCGTTCGAGAAAAATTGGGCAAAAAAATAGTATTGCCCCAAACGACCAGAAAATTACCCTTGTGTCCTGTAGATGCTGATTTTGCAATTTTTAGAGCTCTAGCTCTAAAATTGCCCGAGATATGGGCTTTTCAAAAAATCAAGGGATTTGGTCCATGGTTACACTGTTGTTCGGGGAAATTGGACCAAACATATAATTTGCCCCAAACTACCAACAATTGATCCTCGTGTCCTGTAGATGCTGATTTTGCAAATTTTAGAGCTCTAGCTCTAAAATTGCACGAGTTATGGGCTTTTCAAAAAATTAAGGGATTTGGTCCATGGTTACACTGTCGTTCGGAGAAATTGGACAAAAAAGTAGTATTGCCCCAAACTACCAGAAAATGACCCTTGTGTCCCGTAGATGCTGATTTTGCAATTTTTAGAGCTCTGGCTCTAAAATTGCACGAGTTATGGGCTTTTCAAAAAATTAAGGGATTTGGTCCATGGTTACACAATCATTCAGGAAAATTGGAGAAAAGAATATTTTTGCCCCAAACTACCAGAAAATGACCCTTGTGTCCTGTAGATGCTGATTTTGCAACTTTAAGAGTTCTAGCTCTAAAATTGCCCGAGATATGGGCTTTTCAAACAATCAAGGGATTTGGTCCATGGTTACACTGTCGTTCGGAGAAATTGGACAAAAAAGTAGTATTGCCCCAAACTACCAGAAAATTACCCTTGTGTCCCGTAGATGCTGATTTTGCAATTTTTAGAGCTCTGGCTCTGAAATTGCACGAGTTATGGGCTTTTCAAAAATCAAGGGATTTGGTCCATGGTTACACAATCATTCAGGAAAATTGGAGAAAAAAATATTTTTGCCCCAAACTACCAGAAAATGACCCTTGTGTCCTGTAGATGCTGATGTTGCAACTTTAAAAGTTCTAGCTCTGAAATTGCCCGAGATATGGGCTTTTCAAACAATCAAGGGATTTGGTCCATGGTTACACTGTCGTTCATGAAAATTGGACCAAAAATTTAATTTGCCCCAAACTACCAGTAGGTGACCCTTGTGTCCTGTAGATGCTGATTCTGCAATTTGTAGAGCTCTAGCTCTGAAATTGCCCAAGATATGGGCTTTTTAAAATATCAAGCGATTTGGTCCATGGTTACACTGTCGTTCAGGGAAAGTGGACCAAAAATAAAGTGTTTTGCCCCAAACTACCAATAAATGATTCTTGTGTCCTGTAGATGCTGATTTTGCAAATTTTAAAGCTCTAGCTCTAAAATTGCACGAGTTATGGGCTTCTCAAAAAATCAAGGGATTTGGTCCATGGTTACACTGTCGTTCATGAAAATTGGACCAAAAATAAAATTTGCCCCAAACTACCAGTAAATGACCCTTGTGTCCTGTAGATGCTGATTCTGCAATTTTTAGAGCTCTAGCTCTAAAATTGCACGAGTTATGGGCTTCTCTAAAAATCAAGGGATTTGGTCCACGGTAATACTGTCGTTCGGGAACATTGGACCAAAAATAAAATTTGCCCCAAACTACCAGTAAATGACCCTTGTGTCCTGTAGATGCTGATTTTGCAACTTTTAGAGCTCTAGCTCTAAAATTGCCCGAGATATGGGCTTTTCAAGAAATCAAGGGATTTGGTCCATGGTTACACTGTAGTTCGGAAAATTGGGCAAAAAAATAGTATTGCCCCAAACTACCAGAAAATTACCCTTGTGTCCTGTAGATGCTGATTTTGCAATTTTTAGAGCTCTAGCTCTAAAATTGCCCGAGATATGGGCTTTTCAAGAAGTCAAGGGATTTGGTCCATGGTTACACTGTCGTTCGGAAAAATTGGGCAAAAAAATAGTATTGCCCCAAACTACCAGAAAATGACCCTTGTGTACTGTAGATGCTGATTTTGCAATTTTTAGAGCTCTAGCTCTAAAATTGCCCGAGATATATGGGCTTTTCAAAATATCAAGGGATTTGGTCCATGGTTACACTGTTGTTCAGGACAGTTGGACCGAAAAATTGTTTCGCCCGAAACTACCAGAAAATGACCCTTGTGTGCTGTAGATGCTGATTTTGCAACTTTTAGAGCTCTAGCTCTAAAATTGCCCGAGATATATGGGCTTTTCAAAATATCAAGGGATTTGGTCCATGGTTACACTGTTGTTCGGGAAAATTGGACCAAAAAAAAAATTTGCCCCCAACTACCAGAAAATGATCCTTGTGTCCTGTAGATTCTGATTTTGCAGCTTTTAGAGCTCTAGCTCTAAAATTGCCCGAGATAGGGTATTTTCAAATAATGAAGGGATTTGGTCCATGGTTACACTGTCGTTCAGAAGAATTTGACAAACAAATCGTATTGCCCCAAACTACCAGAAAATGATTCTTGTGTCCTTTAGATGCTGATTTTTGCAATTTGTAGAGCTCTAGCTCTAAAATTGCCCAAGATATGGGCTTTTCAAAAAAGAAAATCAAGGGATTTGGTCCATGGTTACACTGTCATTCGGGAAAATTGGACCAAAAATAAAATTTGCCCCAAGCTACCAGTAAGTGACCCTCGTGTCCTGTAGATGCTGATTTTGCAATTTTTAGAGCTCTGGCTCTCAAATTGCACGAGATATGGGCTTTTCAAAAAATCAAGCGATTTGGTCCATGGTTACACTGTTGTTCAGGATAATTGGACCAAAAATTGAATTTGCCCCAAACTACCAGAAAATGACCCTTGTGTCCTGTAGATGCTGTTGTTGCAATTTTTAGAGCTCTAGCTCTAAAATTGCCCGTGATATGGGCTTTTCAAAAAATCAAGCGATTTGGTCCATGGTTACACTGTCGTTCAGGGAAAGTGGACCAAAAATAAAGTGTTTTGCCCCAAACTACCAATAAATGATGCTTGTGTCCTGTAGATGCTGATTTTGCAACTTTTAGAGCTCTAGCTCTAAAATTGCACGAGTTATGGGCTTCTCTAAAAATCAAGGGATATGGTCCACGGTTATACTGTCGTTCGGGAAAATTGGACCAAAAAAAAAATTTGCCCCAAACTACCAGTAAATGATCCTCGTGTCCTGTAGATGCTGATTTTGCAATTTTTAGAGCTCTGGCTCTCAAATTGCACGAGATATGGGCTTTTCAAAAAATTAAGGGATTTGGTCCATGGTTACACTGTCGTTCATGAAAATTGGACCAAAAATAAAATTTGCCCCAAACTACCAGTAAATGACCCTTGTGTCCTGTAGATGCTGACTTTGCAACTTTTAGAGCTCTAGCTCTAAAATTGCCCGAGATATGGGCTTTTCAAGAAATCAAGGGATTTGGTCCATGGTTACACTGTAGTTCGGAAAATTGGGCAAAAAAATAGTATTGCCCCAAACTACCAGAAAATTACCCTTGTGTCCTGTAGATGCAGATTTTGCAATTTTTAGAGCTCTAGCTCTAAAATTGCCCGAGATATGAGCTTTTCAAGAAATCAAGGGATTTGGTCCATGGTTACACTGTCGTTCGGAAAAATTGGGCAAAAAAATAGTATTGCCCCAAACTACCAGAAAATGACCCTTGTGTCCTGTAGATGCTGATTTTGCAATTTTTAGAGCTCTAGCTCTAAAATTGCCCGAGATATGGGCTTTTCAAGAAATCAAGGGATTTGGTCCATGGTTACACTGTTGTTCGGGACAATTGGACCAAAAATAGAATTTGCCCCAACTACCAGAAAATGATCCTTGTGTCCTGTAGATTCTGATTTTGCAGCTTTTAGAGCTCTAGCTCTAAAATTGCCCGAGATAGGGTATTTTCAAATAATGAAGGGATTTGGTCCATGGTTACACTGTCGTTCAGAAGAATTTGACAAACAAATCGTATTGCCCCAAACTACCAGAAAATGATTCTTGTGTCCTTTAGATGCTGATTTTTGCAATTTGTAGAGCTCTAGCTCTAAAATTGCCCAAGATATGGGCTTTTCAAAAAAGAAAATCAAGGGATTTGGTCCATGGTTACACTGTCATTCGGGAAAATCCGACCAAAAATAAAATTTGCCCCAAGCTACCAGTAAATGACCCTCGTGTCCTGTAGATGCTGATTTTGCAATTTTTAGAGCTCTGGCTCTCAAATTGCACGAGATATGGGCTTTTCAAAAAATCAAGCGATTTGGTCCATGGTTACACTGTTGTTCAGGATAATTGGACCAAAAATTGAATTTGCCCCAAACTACCAGAAAATGACCCTTGTGTCCTGTAGATGCTGTTGTTGCAATTTTTAGAGCTCTAGCTCTAAAATTGCCCGTGATATGGGCTTTTCAAAAAATCAAGCGATTTGGTCCATGGTTACACTGTCGTTCAGGGAAAGTGGACCAAAAATAAAGTGTTTTGCCCCAAACTACCAATAAATGATGCTTGTGTCCTGTAGATGCTGATTTTGCAATTTTTAGAGCTCTAGCTCTAAAATTGCACGAGTTATGGGCTTCTCTAAAAATCAAGGGATTTGGTCCACGGTTAAACTGTCTTTCGGGAAAATTGGACCAAAAATAAAATTTGCCCCAAACTACCAGTAAATGATCCTCGTGTCCTGTAGATGCTGATTTTGCAATTTTTAGAGCTCTGGCTCTCAAATTGCACGAGATATGGGCTTTTCAAAAAATTAAGGGATTTGGTCCATGGTTACACTGTCGTTCATGAAAATTGGACCAAAAATAAAATTTGCCCCAAACTACCAGTAAATGACCCTTGTGTCCTGTAGATGCTGACTTTGCAACTTTTAGAGCTCTAGCTCTAAAATTGCCCGAGATATGGGCTTTTCAAGAAATCAAGGGATTTGGTCCATGGTTACACTGTAGTTCGGAAAATTGGGCAAAAAAATAGTATTGCCCCAAACTACCAGAAAATGACCCTTGTGTCCTGTAGATGCTGATTTTGCAATTTTTAGAGCTCTAGCTCTAAAATTGCCCGAGATATGGGCTTTTCAAGAAATCAAGGGATTTGGTCCATGGTTACACTGTCGTTCGGAAAAATTGGGCAAAAAAATAGTATTGCCCCAAACTACCAGAAAATGACCCTTGTGTCCTGTAGATGCTGATTCTGCAATTTTTAGAGCTCTAGCTCTAAAATTGCCCGAGATATGGGCTTTTCAAGAAATCAAGGGATTTGGTCCATGGTTACACTGTCGTTGGGGAAAATTGGACCAAAAATAAAATTTGCCCCAAACTACCAGTAAATGATTCTTGTGTCCTGTAGATACCGATTTTGCAAATTTTAGAGCTGTAGCTCTAAAATTGCCCGAGATATGGGATTTTCAAAAAATCAAGGGATTTGGTCCATGGTTACACTGTCGCTCAGGAAAATTGGACAAAAAATGTAATTTTCCCCAAACTACCAGAAAATGACCCCTGTGTCCTGTAGATGCAGATTTTGCAAATTTTAGAGCTCTAGCTCTAAAATTGCCCGAGATATATGGGCTTTTCAAAATATCAAGGGATTTGGTCCATGGTTACACTGTTGTTCGGGAAAATTGGACCAAAAAAAAAATTTGCCCCAAACTACCAGAAAATTACCCTTGTGTCCTGTAGATGCTGATATTGCAACTTTTACAGCTCTAGCTCTAAAATTGCCCAAGATATGGGCTTTTCAAAAAAAAGAAATCAAGGGATTTAGTCCATGGTTACACTGTTGTTTGGGAAAATTGGACCACAAATGAAACATGCCCCAAACTGCCAGAAACTGATCCTTGTGTCCTGTAGATGCTGATTTTGCATTTTTTAGAGCTCTAGCTCTAAAATTGCACGAGATATGGGCTTTTCAAAAATCAAGGGATTTGGTCCATGGTTACACTGTCGCTCAGGAAAATTGGACAAAAAAATCGTTTTGCCCCAAACTACCAGGAAATGATCCTTGTGTCCTGTAGATGCTGATTTTGCAACTTTTAGAGCTCTAGCTCTAAGATTGCCCGAGATATGGGCTTTTCCAAAAATCAAGGGATTTGGGCCATGGTTACACTGTCGTTCGGGGAAATTGGACCAGAAATTTAATTTGCCCCAAACTACCAGAAAATTATCCCTGTGTCCTGTAGATGCTGATTTCGCAACTTTTAGAGCTCTAGCTCTAAAATTGCCCAAGATATGGGCTTTTCAAAAAATCAAGGGATTTGGTCCATGGTTACACTGTCGTTCAGGAAAATTGGACCAAAAATAAAATTTGCCCCAAACTACCAGTAAATGATCCTCGTGTCCTGTAGATGCTGATTTTGCAAGTTTTAGAGCTCTAGCTCTAAAATTGCCCGAGATTGGGGATTTTCAAATAATCAAGGGTTTTGGTCCATGGTTACACTGTCGTTCATGAAAATTGGACCAAAAATAAAATTTGCCCCAAGCTACCAGTAAATGACCCTTGTGTCCTGTAGATGCTGATTTTGCAATTTTTAGAGCACTAGCTCTAAAAGTGCCCAAGATATGGGCTTTTCTAAAAATCAAGGGATTTGGTCCATGGTTACACTGTCGCTCAGGAAAATTGGACAAACAAATCGTTTTGCCCCAAACTACCAGGAAATGATCCTTGTGTCCTGTAGATGCTGATTTTGCAACTTTTAGAGCTCTAGCTCTAAGATTGCCCGAGATATGGGCTTTTCCAAAAATCAAGGGATTTGGTCCATGGTTACACTGTCATTCGGGAAAATTGGACAAAAAAATAGTATTGCCCCAAACTACCAGAAAATGACCCTTGTGTCCTGTAGATGCTGATTTTGCAACTTTTAGAGCTCTAGCTCTAAAATTGCCCGAGATTGGGGATTTCCAAATAATCAAGGGACTTGGTCCATGGTTACACTGTCGTTCATGGAAATTGGACCAAAAATAAAATTTGCCCCAAACTACCAGGAAATTATCCCTGTGTCCTGTAGATGCTGATTTTGCAACTTTTAGAGCTCTAGCTCTGAAATTGCCCAAGATATGGGCTTTTCAAAAAATAAAGCGATTTGGTCCATGGTTACACTGTCGTTCGGAAAATTGGACAAAAAAATAGTATTGCGCCAAACTACCAGTTAATGATCCTCGTGTCCTGTAGATGCCTTTTTTGTAATTTTTAGAGCTCTAGCTCTAAAAGTGCCCAAGATATGGGCTTTTCTAAAAATCAAGGGATTTGGTCCATGGTTACACTGTCCTTGGGGAAAATTGGACCAAAAATTTAATTTGCCCCAAACTACCAGAAAATTATCCCTGTGTCCTGTAGATGCTGATTTTGCAATTTTTAGAGCTCTACCTGTAAAATTGCCCAAGATATGGGCTTTTCAAAAAATAAAGCGATTTGGTCCATGGTTACACTGTCGTTCGGAAAATTGGACCAAAAATAAAATTTGCCCCAAGCTACCAGTAAATGACCCTTGTGTCCTGTAGATGCTGATTTTGCAATTTTTAGAGCTCTAGCTCTAATAGTGCCCAAGATATGGGCTTTTCTAAAAATCAAGGGATTTGGTCCATGGTTACACTGTCGTTCGGGAATATTGGACCAAAAATTTAATTTGCCCCAAACTACCAGAAAATTATCCCTGTGTCCTGTAGATGCTGATTTTGCAACTTCTAGAGCTCTGGCTCTAAAATTGCCCAAGATATGGGCTTTTCAAAAAATCAAGGGATTTGGTCCATGGTTACACTGTCGTTTGGAAAATTGGACAAAAAAATAGTATTGCCCCAAACTACCAGAAAATTACCCTTGTGTCCTGTAGATGCTGACTTTGCAATTTTTAGAGCTCTAGCTCTGAAATTGCCCAAGATAAGGGCTTTTCAAAAAATCAAGGGATTTGGTCCATGGTTACACTGTCGTTCGGGACAATTGGACAAAAAAAATTAATTTGCCCCAAACTACCAGAAAGTTATCCCTGTGTCCTGTAGATGCTGATTTTGCAACTTTTAGAGCTCTAGCTCTAAAATTGCCCAAGATATGGGCTTTTCAAAAAATCAAGGGATTTGGTCCATGGTTACACTGTCGTTCGGGAAAATTGGACAAAAAAATAGTATTGCCCCAAACTACCAGAAAATGACCCTTGTGTTCTTTAGATGCTGATTTTGCAATTTTTAGAGCTCTAGCTCTAAAATTGCCCAAGATATGGGCTTTTCAAAAAATCAAGGGATTTGGTCCATGGTTACACTGTCATTCAGGAAAATTGGACCAAAAATCAAATTTGCCCCAAACTACCAGAAAATGACCCTTGTGTCCTGTAGATGCTGATTTTGCAATTTTTAGAGCTCTAGCTCTAAAATTGCCCAAGATATGGGCTTTTCAAAAAATCAAGCGATTTGGTCCATGGTTACACTGTCGTTCGGGGAAATTGGATAAAGAAATAGTTTTGCCCCAAACTACCAGAAAATGATCCTTGTGTCCCGTAGATGCGGATTTAGATTTTTTTGTTTTGCTCTAACTTATTGCACTCCTACTACAGCACTAGTTATGCTCTTATCTGTTGGTTTTAACAGTAAATGCACTTACGATTTCTTGTGACCTGAAGTTCTTTTGCCTACCTATGTTGAACGCACTCATTGGAAGTCGCTTTGGATAAAAGCGTCTGCTAAATGACTGTAATGTAATGTAATGTAATGTAATGCTCTAGCTCTTAAATTGACCATGATATGGGCTTTTTAAAAAACAAAAGATTCGGTCCATGGTTACACTGTCGTTCGAGGAAATTGGACCAAAAATAAGTTCGCCCCAAACTTACAGAATACATCACTCTCTTGTCCTGTAGATGCTGAAAAGTTTTTAGACCTCTAGCCTACAAATTGATCAATATATGGGCTTTGGAAAATAGGATCAAAAATTAAATTTGCCCTATACTCACAGAAAATGATCCCAGTGTCATGCAGATGCTGCCTTTGAAATTTTTAGAGCTATAGCTCTTAAATTGACCAATACCGTGTCCAGGTATCTAGTGCTCTAAAATTTTCAAACGCAGCATCTGCAGTACACGAGGATTGGACCAAAAATTTGCCCAAACTTACAGAAAATGATCCTGTTGGGGCAATTAATTGTTGGTTGAAATTCCCAAAATGACAGTGTAACCATGGACCAAATTGTTTGTTTTTGTATAGAGCCTTTATCTTGGACAAGGGAAGAGTTCGAGATCTCAAATTTACAAACACAGCATCAACATGACACTAGGATCATTTTCTGTAAGTTTGGGGCAGATAAAAATGTTGGTCGAAATTCCCAAAAAGACAGTGTAACCATGGACCAAATTGTTTGTTTTTATAAAAAGCCCATATCTTGGACAAGGAGGGAGCTAGAGCTCTAAAATTTACAAACACATCATCTACATGACACTGGGATCATTTTCTGTAAGTTTGGGGCAGATTTAATTTTTGGTCGAAATTACCAAAATGACAGTGTGACCATGGACCAAATTGTTAGTTTTTGTAAAAAGCCCATATCTTGGACAAGGAAAGAGCTATAGCTCTCAAATTTACAAACACAGCTCAATGACACTAGGATCGTTTTCTGCAAGTTTGGGGCAGATTTAATTCTTGGTCAAAATTCCCAAAATGACAGTGTAACCATGGACCAAATAGTTTTTTTTTTTAAAAAAGCGGATATCTTGGACGAGGAAAGAGCTAGAGCTCTAAAAATTTACAAACACAGCATCTACAGGACACTGGGATTATTTTCTGTGAGTTTGGGACGGATTAAATTTTTAGTCGAAATTCCCAAAATGACATGGACCAAATTGTTCATTTTTGTCACTATGAGAATGAACTTAATTTATTCAGAGGTTTGTGCCACTACAGTCCTCCGCTCTACCAACTGAGCTTTAGCTCAGCCAATTTAAGGGCTTGAGCGCTAGAATTTCAAACACAACAATCGACATGGCACCAGGATTCTTAACTGCAAGTTTGGGGAATTTAAAAAATGTGGTCAAATATTTGATATGACAGTGTAACCATGGACCAAATCCTCATCTTATCATCCTCTATTCTAACAGTCCATATCTCAGCCAATGTAAGAGCTAGAGATGTAGAATTGTAAACACAGCAATCTAGATGGCATGAGGATTCTTTGCTGCAAGTTTGGGGAATAAATACATATTGGTCAAATTCTTAAAAAATGTCAGCATGTGGAAAATTCTTCTTTGTTTGGACAATTCATTTTTGTGAATTGTCCACACAAATCCAATATATACAAATGCATTTGGCTCCGGACAAAAAAAAAATCGAATGAAAAGGCACGTGAAACAGAGATCCATTCAGAAAATATGATGTGTATTTTATGTAATAGTTTTATTGCTTTTGGGACAATATTATTAATTTACAATTAATTTTCACACACAAATAACCAACCTTGTTTAGACTTACTCGGGCTTGGCTGAGGTTTACATTGTCATGAGTGTTCTTCTAGTTTGTTATAAATTTACAGATAAATCCCTTGTGTGGGCTGGCATCAGAGGCAGATTATTAAACAAAGACAGGAAGGACATGACAGCTCATTAAAAGCTCTTCTTCTTTGTGAACAGTTGCACTTATTTGAAACGTTTCCGGTAAACAAAACAGCTAAACTAATCCGTGAATGGCGTTATTGTGACGCAGTTTTCTTTTTAAGCGGTACAAAAAGATATGGCGTCAGATATTTAATACGAGCGCGGCGTCGATAGATGTCTTTACGAACTTAATGATCATTTTGAGCTCGCCAATACTGCCCTGAATTTTTGTCTGGTAGCTTGGTTTACTTTCGTACCGCGCTCTAAAATGTCAGCGGCTCAGGAATACATGATACAGCGATCCGACGCAAACTGAGCCGGAAAGCCCGGACGTCTCACTCCGCTTGCATTTCCGTCAAACACGGAGAAACGCGGAAAACCTGGAGTGATACATCTTAAGCAGTATACGATCTGTGGCGAAGTCAGGGGCAACGCGCGTTCTGCTTCCTGTTTGTTACCACGGCAACGCCAGTGACAACAGTACCTGCAGCTCTCTGTGTGTTTTCCTGAAAGGCGACGGATTCGCAGCAAAAGACGAGGAGAATTAGGTGAAAATGAGTCAGCGGCAGATAGTTCAAGGTGAGACGCAGCCAGCCGCCTCCCGGGAGCCATGTTGGATGAGTTATATGAAGGAAATTCGGCTCACTGTGTCTCACCGCGTCTGTTTGTTCCCTGCAGTTTTCGAGCAGTATCAGAAGGCGAGGATGCAGTTCGTGCAGACCGTCTCCGACCTGGCAACCCGACCACCAAACATAGAACTCCTACAGAACGCCGGTAAGCAGCTCGTTCTTCTCTCATGCATCCCTCATATCTCCCTCTCTTCCTTTCTCACACTTAACTTCTTCCTCTTTCCCCCTCTTCTGTCCTTCCTCACCCCTTTGTCATTTCCCTCTTCTCTTCTCTTCTCTTCTCTTCTCTTCTCGGTTTTTCTCTTCTCCTCCCTCCTCTCCTCCCCTCCCCTCCCCTCCCCTCTCCTCTCCTCTCCTCTCCTCCAGGTGTCCTGTCCATGTTGCGCCCCCTGCTGTTGGACTCTGTCCCCACCATCCAGCAGACGGCCGCTCTGGCTCTGGGTCGCCTGGCAGACCACAGCGATCACCTGGCCGAGGCGGTGGTGAAGGGAGACATCCTGCCCCAGCTGGTCCACTCTCTGTCCGCACAGAACGTGAGTGTCTCCCCCTACAGGCAGAGGAGCGCAGCGCTGCAGTTAGTCCAATCTTTGGCTGTTTGCATGGGAGACAGAAAGGGAGAGAGTGTGTGAGTGTGTGAGTGTGTGTGGTGGGCTAACCTGGCAGTCTGCCCGGGGGTCTACTTCAGAACCTAAGTGCTCTTTACCAAGAAAGGCTTTTGTTCCCTCTCCCACTCCCTCCCCTCTCTCTCTCTCTCTCTCTGTCCGCCCACTCAGATCTCTCAGCCCACTTAGAGGCGTCACTCAGGCCTGGTTTGGTCCTGACCCTAATTTAAGATGCTTTATTTATGTTATAACTTGTTTTCACGGCCAGTTACTAAACTTAAAACCATTTAGACAACATCTCCCATCAGGGCCACAACTTTGATACACTGTGTGTGTATGTGTGTGTGTGTGTGTGTGTGTGTGAGCAGAGGTTCTATAAGAAGGCTGCAGCGTTCGTACTGCGAGCGGTGGCCAGACACTCCCCAGAGCTGTCCATGGCGGTGGTGACCTGCGGGGGGGTGGACGCTCTGGTGTTCTGCCTGGAGGAGTTTGACCCCGGGGTGAAGGAGGCGGCCGCTTGGGCGCTGGGCAACATCGCACGGCACAATGCACGTAAGGAGGATACACACTGATACCACACACACAGGATTATGTATGGTCATGTCCCACACCTCTGTCTGTTCCTGCAGAGTTGTCTCAGGCGGTTGTGGACGCCGGCGCCATCCCCCTGCTGGTGTTGTGTCTCCAGGAGCCCGAGCTGTCCCTCAAACGCATCGCCGCCTCGGCCCTCAGCGACATCGCCAAGCACACGCCGGAGCTGGCCCAGTATGTGGTGGACACCGGCGCTGTGGCTCACCTGGCACAGATGATCCTCAACCGGGACACCAAACTGAAGGTAAGACAAACATAAGGACATAGTTGAGATTGATAAGAGAAAGTTCATGTTCATTTGTGTTGTCAAGACGGTTGTAATAGTAAGATGTTTTAAACTTCGCCCCCTCGGTGCAGAGGCAGGTGTTCTCTGCTCTCTGTCAGATCAGCAAACACTCGGTGAGCCTGGCTGAGATGGTGGTGGAGGCAGAGATCTTCCCCGCCGCCATGTCCTGCCTCAGAGACCCTGATGAGTACGTGAGGAAGAACGTGGCAACTCTGATAAGGGAGGTGGTCAAACACACACCCGAGGTACTGAACACACACACACACACACACACACAGGTGCAGGTTGATGAACTTGTGAGTAGTAGATGCACAAAGGCATTAACTCAACTTTGTGTGTGTACTGTATGTGTGTCGGTTTGTTTGTGTGTGTGTTCCAGTTGTCCCAGTTGGTTGTGAACTCTGGTGGTATCGCAGCGATCGTGGACTATCTGGGTGATTGTTCTGGAAACCTGCGGTTGCCGGGGATCATGATGCTGGGATACTTGGCGGCTCACACTGAGAACCTCGCCATGGCTGTCATCCTTTCTAGGGTATATGTGTGTGTGTATGTGTTTTGTGTATGTGTTTCTTCTGTGTGTATCTTCTATCTTCCTGCACTCATCTGACCTCAGTCTTCTTGTCCTCCAGGGGTTGATCCAGCTGCTCCTGTGTCTTTCAGAGGAGACAGAGAGCCACATTAAGGCGGCCACCGTCTGGTCCATCGGACAGATCGGCCATCACACACCCGAGCACGCCAAGGCTGTGGCCTCGGCCAACCTGCTGCCAAAGATCCTCCAACTCTACACCGACACCAACAGCTCAGAGGACCTGCAGATCAAAGTAAGAGTGGAGCCTGACACAGAGAAGTATTGAGCCACAGGCGACCCAGGATCAAAGGTCAAAGGAAAGGTCTCATGGTTGATCTTGACTTAAGGAAATGACTTAGAGGGAGGTAAAGGTTAAAGGGCAAACAGGAACCATCCATCTACTAAACCAAACAATACATTTAGCAGTGAAGCTTCTGTCGTGTCCTCCTGAAAGGTTTGTAACCTCTTTGTTCTCTGCAGAGTAAGAAGGCTCTGAAGAGCGTCCTGCAGAAGTGTACCTACCTGCCGGCCCTGCAGCCGCTCCTCTACGAAGCTCCCAGCAACATCCTCAAACACGTGGTCGGCCAGTTCAGCAAAGTACGCCTGAGTTTACTACAACACCTGGCATCAACGTCCTGTATGTGGAGTCACCTCAGTCAGTTTTGTCCTCATGTTGTCCTCTCACAGGTGTTGCCTCACGACAGCAACGCGCGGCGTCTCTTCGTCACCAGCGGGGGTCTAAAGAAGCTGCAGGAGATCGACGCTGAGCCCGGCTCCCCCCTGCAGGAGTACATCAACGCCATCAACAGCTGCTTCCCTGAGGAGATAGTCAGGTTGGTGAACATGCGCACACACACACACACACACACACACACACACAATGCTTTGCAGCGTCTCTCATAAACAGTAATCTGGGGCTGACTGGTCGCATCACCAGGTACTTAGTGTCTCTGCAGGTTAGATCATAATCAGCAGCATGAACTCAACTGAGCGCTGACTAATCACTAATAATGATTATTATAATTTTTCAGAGTTACTAAATGCATTTTAACACTGAAACACATACAATGAATCCTTTAAAACAAATTGACCTGAATTAAATCAACGTGTGTGTGTGTGTGTGTGTGTGTGTGTGTGTGTGTGTGTGTGTGTGTGTGTGTGTGTGTGTGTGTGTGTGTGTGTGTGTGTGTGTGTGTTTTGGTTCCAGGTACTACTCTCCTGGATATTCGGAAGCCTTATTGGAGCGGTTAGAGAACTACCAACCAGCCTGACGTCGCCTCACACTGGAGCTGCTCAAAGAATCCATCTGTAAAGATTGAAGCTTTACAGGAAAATGAAACAAATATGACTTCGATGATTTAATTTTTTCACTTTCGTATTGTTAGAAACGCCTTTGTGCCTTTGCTCTGTTTTGGTTTTGTATGTAAGTTTTATATTGTTCCTTACAATGTAAGAATCAGATTGGAATAAGTTTGAGTTTATGAATATTTGTCATCTGTTCATGTTAAACTCATTAAATCTGATGGTGCTCCACCGCTTTGAGCCTCAGGAACAACATCTTCTATTGTTTATTGTGTTTTCTATAAAGACGACCTGACAAAGTAAAGACAAAGTCCCTCTTAATTTCAATTAGTTTCAGGGCCTAAATATGATTTAATTTGTTATTAATAACTTTTTTTTAAACTGACAATGACATCTTAAATCTAAGAAACAATGAGAGGGGGGGGGGGGGGGGGGAGAGAGAGAGAGAGAGAGAGAGAGAGAGAGAGAGAGGCCTTTCTTGGTAAAGGGCTCTTAGGTTCTGAAGTAGACCCCCGGGCAGACTGCCAGGTTCACCAGCCCACCACACACACTCACACACACTCACTCACCCATTCTGTCCAGCATTCAAACATCCACCCTGCAAAGAAAACTGGACTAACTGCAGCTCTCCGCTCATCTGCCTGTAGGGGGGAAACACTGCGGTCTGCTGGAGGAGGAGGAGAGAGGAGGAGAGGATAGGAGAGGTTTTAAAAAGGAGAAGGGAAGGGAAAGAAGGAGACATAAAGAACAAAGGGAAAAAAGAACAATAGCTGTATTTATGTGTTAACCAATGCACCCAATTCTAAATGATCGATTTCTTGTATTTGTGTAGTATTGATAACTTATAGAAGAGTCGGATACATGTTGAATACCTGAATACATCAGGTGGAAGCAGAAGTTCATTCTGCTCCGTCAGCTGTTTGGCGGGTCAGTCTGCCCCCTGGCGGCCGCGTCTCGTCCCTGCAGCTGAGCGGAGTGAGGCGCAGCTGCGGCGCACATGGCGGCGCGCCGCTCTTTGTCTCCTCTGCAGCTCCGCGTCTCCTCTTCATCCTCACTCCCCTCCTGCAGATCTGTGGCGCTCCTCCTCATCCTCACTCCGTGCTCTTATAAACTTTACATGACGGTTATTTTTCTGGTTTGAATATTATTTTCTTCATATCAGTGAATCAACGTCTTCCTCGGTGGTATATATAAATAAATAAAGCGGATATTTACGTTTCAATCTCGGTCAAAAATAAGAAAAGGGATTTAAGTATTTTTTTCATTGAATATAGAAAATGCCTTCGTTATAATTTTCAAAGCAAAGAGTCAGTTAGCTTTGACATTTTACCTTTTATCATAAATACATTTATCAATACATAACGGGGATAAATAATAAATTGATAAATGTTCAGTTGCTCATTTGGTCCGTTGTGTACACAAACCTTTATCTTTGACTTTCATCAGAATCCTAAAGTAACAAAGTGAATTATTCTGATATATTGACGTCATTTCACGTCGAAACCGGATAAAAATAAGTCAAATAAATATCTAAATGGTGCCACCGAGGTTTTTGCTTTGTAGTTTGGATAATCCGGTGCGACGAATTGTAATCTCCCATTAATTACGATGATAAAAGCACCAGAGCCTGAGAGCAGAAGACACAAATATACAAGACATGACAAAAGAAGTCAATCAAGGAAAATGTAATTAAATATTATAAATAGTGTTTCTGCCTAAGTCATTAAAAATCAACATAATCGGTTTGCTTCAGATTGAGCATCAGACTTCCGGCTTTGTCTCAAATAGTTAATAAATGTAACTCCGTACTTTGTTTGGCTGGATGTGAAATATTTAGCTTCAGTCAAAACACAGACGACAGAAATGTGAGACAGAAATAAATTCCGTTTAGTTTATATTTATTTGGTTGTGTTACGCAAAATAAAATTCAGCACAACACAAAGACAAAAGGGACAATGGACGCAGGCGCTCGAGGACTTTAACCTTTAGTCTGCATGTCATACTTCATCAGTGTTAGGTTGACTCTTGAAAATAACAGATTTAAGTTTTATAAATGTTTAACAATTTATTCCCAAAGCGAAAAATATATATTTTCTCCCTTCCCACGTTTTTCCAGATTATTTATTTATGTAGCTACACACGTATGTAAGGACTGTGTGTGTGTGTGTTTCTTCTCTCCATATTTCCTAGAAAATAAATAAACAAGCTTGAAAAAAACCAAATAGCATACTAAGTTAGTTTTCAAAAAGAAACTCAAAGAACTAAACCCCATAAAGTCCTTAACAGTTACTGTGGTATAAATAAGCAGTGTGTGTGTGGGTGTGAATGTATAAGTCTTCACCACAAACAAACACAAACGATCAGAAATACACAACAGATTCTCATTTAAGTGGAAAGATGAGTGTACAAATACTCAGAATAATAAACAGAGCAGGTTTAAGCAGAACAAGTGCTTTAATTGGTTTGAGTGAACGCTTATGGAATGGAGCATATTATTATATTATTATTATTATTAACATCATTAAATGTGTAGAACAATAAACATACAACACCACTTTGGCCTCTCTGCCACTGACAAGAGATCCTCACCAAACATCAGACGGCCAAAACAACAACAACCACACACACACACACACTCTCACGCACTCATACGACATCAATGCTTTACAAGCGTCAGGGCCAGAGTGACACCGTGTGCACGCGTCCAGCAGAGGGCGCTGTGTCTGCAGCGACGATTCAAAACTTGAAACTCGCGGATATGATTTGATTTAGCTTTAGAGTCAGATTGAATTAGGAGGCCTGAGGAAACCGTGTGTCTGTGTGTGTGTGGCCTCCGGTCTCTTTCTGTCATCTCCAAATTACCCTTAATCACGCGCGTCGTTACACAAAGCTCAGAACTTTGGGACACTCGCGCGCGCGCGCTCTCTCCCCCGTGTATACATTATAAAAAATAAAATTCAGTTCTGACACACAAAGACACGATACACACACACAATAGAATGTTCTTCAAGCTCATATGGGGGGATTGGGGTGAGTGTGTGTGAGTGTGTTTGGCAAAATACTGGTGGCGTTGGGTGGACAGGAGGGAGCGAGAGGGGCGGGGGTTGTGTGTGTGGGGAGGGGGCGGGGGGAGTCACAAAAGCAATGACGTGTCATTGGAGGTGCAGCAGCAGCAGTGTGTGTATGTGTGCTATCGTCTTGGTTTGCATCTGTTAAAGTCCATAAGATGGCATCGCCGTCATCTTGGTAAAAACCCCGAAACATAAAACACAAAAGACTCGCTGTCCCAGCATGCACCGCGAGCTTGCCGTCTACAGGGAGCCTCCAGGGACAAACGGAGCAAAGCGCGTTAGGAAGCTGACGGTTTCCCCTCAGTCCCTGTTGTTGTTGCATCTTTATAAGTAGAGATCTTATTTACATTAGAGCTGTGAGACAAACAAGCTGATGAAGAGGAGCTGATACATTCGGGACCAGAACGCTTAAACCCGACGACACATCTGTGTTTAGTGCGTAAGACGCGATGGTCCGGGAAGCACCGTGACACACCCCCACACTCCAACATGTACACACACACACGCGTCAGCAGAGTAAATGAATACAAGATGCCGAACTCAGAATCTAAACATTAATCTCAAACCGCCGCGTTCTTTGTTTTTTTGCTGTCGTCCATTTAACCAAAAATCGTCATGGAGAGTTTATTAAACTGACTGAACAACGTGAACAAACCCAGACATGTTGGGAGAGGAAGAGGAGGAGGAAGGTCTGAAAACAGAACGCATGTCAAAGTAAACACCCCGTTATTAAAATAACATTTCACCTTTTGTTTTTTAAAAAAAGATTACAAAATACAAAATTAAATAATTTCGGAGTATAAAGGCACACATCTTGCACAGTGTATACAATGAAAACACAGTTGTTCAAAGCAGGGGGCGGGGCTAGAGGTGGTGGGGGCGGGGCACAAACAGTCAACAACACGGAACAGACAGAAAAGGAAACTTTGTCCTGCAACATGCAACATTTTTAGTTTAGTTTTTTGCTTTAATATCTCTGGCGCACATCTATAGTGAAGCATTGTGACAATTCAAGCAGTATCGTTCTTCATTTCCCGCCGCTGGCTCCTTTTCTTGGCGTTTTTTTATCTTCCTCTTCTTCTTTTGCTTTAAACGCGACGACGTCTCGCGACTGAAATACCCGATGTAAAAATATAAATGTGAATATAATCTATGACGTCTGAGACAGATGGGATCGCTCGCGGGGGGACGAAGGACGTGACTCGTTTTTAGTCGGGTTAATCCGGAGGCGGCGCGCGGCGACGACGACAAGGGCGACACGCGCTCCTCTCACGCACACACGTATATTGCATTTCCCTTGTTAAGACCATGGCGACTAATGGGGGTCATGTTCGTAACATTTGGTTCCTTTCCTCTTGTGCAAAATATACAAAGAAAAATACCTCAAACGACCTCAGAGACGACACAAAAATATTACCACGTCTACTCGCGTATCTGCCGAATTCCCCCCCCCCCCACACACACACACACGTAAACCACCTAACAACAATCACAACACAAAACGGCGATGAAAAACAGAGTCGCAGTGGAGGCTGGAGAGGAGACGGACACTGGTGGTGTTACTGAGCGACTCTTCCTCTTCTCGTTTGTTCTCTCTCTCTTTCACAACCTTTCTCCTGGAACACTGACACACACACGCACGCGCCGTCGCTTCCTGCCGTGGCCGGGTGTGCGTGCTGGTACGATGCTGGAGGTAAACCGCTTTTTTTTTTTTTGCGTCTGCCCCGAACGCTAACAACGACAACAACAACTACCACAACTACAACTACTACTATGCTCCGGCCTGCTCCCAAACCCGCCGCCGGGAACACCGCGGTGCACTTTGAAGAGGGATCGGAAACGTTTCGGTTTATAAAAAAACTCTAACACTATCCCAGTCGAATATTGCCGTCCGATCCTTGCATATCTCTGAGTGGCACTCGTGGGTGAGGGACGTGGTAGGAGGCGGGACTTGGGACCAGGCCTCCCAGACTAAAGTCGAAGAGCGGCATCGCGTCTCTGAATAACCGTTGGTTTGGACGCAGCACGTGTAACAGAACGAGACCTACTAACCTCTAACGACAAATAAAAAAGTGCAACGTTTTCACTTATAAGGTGCTGATGGCAACAGAAAGTTAAGGGCTGCTGATGTTTTCGATCCGACACCCTACGCTGAGACACGGTGGCCCCTCGAGACATTCCGCACTGCTCCCTGCCACGGGAACAGAAACAAAAATATGTAAACCAAAGCGAAAGATGGAAAACCTGAATCCTTTCTTGCGTCGTTCCAAGTCACCCATCCTGCAAAATTGCCCGCGGAGAAACACTGACCGACGACTGACGACATGAGTGCAGCAGGGGAGGAGAACAGGAAGGGGAGGAGTCAGATTTGTTTGGCGGAGAAACACGTGCATTGTCTGCGTGGGGGGGGAGGGGGCTCTGGCTGTCGGCCGATTGGAAGACTGCTCCCTACTTCCTGAAACGAAGCGATTGCATTGGGTGAGGGCTCACGTTTGAGCGCCGGGACCACGCCCCCGAGAGTGACCTCACGTGGGGCTGGAATCCGACCGCGCCCCTTTTACCTTGCACGACGTACCCTCCCTGAAACTCTCACGAATATCGCGACGGAAAGAGGAACACAAATACGATTCTCTTTTAAAACGCGAGGGTGCTGGATGTTGTGTTAGAGGCGATACTAAAGCAACATGCCCACATGGAACAACCTTACATTACAAAACAATGTATAAAAACAAGGAGCGGGCCACCGGTCTGACGCCCTCATCGTCCAACGGAATAAACCAACGAAACCGAGGAGATAAATGTAAACGAATGATGGTTTGTAGCTGCAGAGCGCGGCACGCTGATGAGGGAGAGAGAGAGAGAGAGACGGGGAGGGACGAGGAGAGCGTGCGAGGGAGAGCGGCAAAGCCGCCACGGCACGGCGGCGCCTTTTCTCTCTCTCTCCCGCCGCTTCCTCTCCTCTGCTCTGCCCGCCCCCGCTCGTCCTCCCTTCCCATGGTGCCTCTGTGCTCCCCCCCGTCGCTCCTGGAGGCTATGACAGGATAGTGGTGATGAAGTCGTAAAACCTCTTGGAGTACTGCTCCGGGTTCACCGTGGAGATCTCCGCTCCGGCCTGCGGGGAGGAAACACACAGAAACAGCGTTAATCGTCTACATCCTCCATTGTGATTGGTCAAAACTGGCAGGTCGTTAAAAATAGTGCATGTAATGGTCTCAGGTATTCTTTAGCGACTTTACAGAGCTCCGTACCCCGTGTTTGACCGTCTTGGCGGCGTGGGCGGCCTTCTTCTTTGCGTCGTAGTGCTGCAGAATGTCTATGACGGCCATGAAGTAAACCTCCTTCCTGGGAGCACCTGTAAGGTCGGACCCCAAACGTCATCATCAGGACACAAAAGAAGTGATGAGACAAAGAGGACAAATGGATGGATGAAGAGCAGCCAGCAGGGGGAGCTCTTGCCATCTGTTAGGCTACTCACCATCGTTGCTTTTGATGGCGTAGACGTCGATGGAGGGGTCGAACTCTCCTGGCGACAGGTGCTTGGTGCTGTCCAGGGTGTTGCTCGGGCTGTCGGGCGGCGTCCCGATGCCTCCGCCGTCGCTCTCGCCCTCCTCCTCGGCGTCGTTGTCTTCGCTCTCCACATCCTCCTGCTCGGCGCGCTCCACGTCGTGGATGCCCACCAGCAGGCTGTAGTCCATCAGCTTCAGCAGGGCCAGAAACTGAGGGGGAGGAAGGAAGAAGGGCAGGGAGAGGAAAACTCAATTAATGTGAGCGGTGGTCCTCCAACAGCTGAGTCAGCAGAAAGCCAAAGGACTGAACACGCACCTCCACGTCTTTCCTGAGCTTCTCCAGGAACATCTTCTTGTTCTCCCCGTCGATGTGGATCTTCTGCCCGTCGTTGATGAAGTCGTTGTCCTTGTAGGTGGGCAGCTCCTTGGCCTGCCCGTGAGTTTGGGAGGTTAGCCACCAGATTGTTTTTTTAAAGACAGCCAAAAAAAAAACAAATCTAGCGCCTGCGGCCCGACTGGCAGCAGGCCTGGGCAAATATATACAGGTCAGGTTTGGATATGTGACAGGAAGTGTTCGTTTGATCAATTCATCCAGTCACATACGAAACACAGACCAGTGCTGCATGTACTGTAGAACTGCAGAGGGAGGAAGTAAAGGAAGTCAAGTTCTTCATGCTTTTCCTCCCCAAATACTTACTAAGAGAACAATCTTACATACAGTACTTGATATATTATTGCCCAGGATTATAAAATAACAAATAAACATTTTCTCGAGGGGTGTTTGAAAAGGCACGACGACAGAATGAATCAAATTTTGACTTCTGTCTGTTGGATGTGACACAATGTCCTGCGTGTTCAAACACCCCGGGGACGTACGGGAGGCCTGGAGCCTTTGGTTCGACGACGCGAACCCGTCTCTCATTCTGCAAGACGACACATAACAAAGCACAGGTCGCCCGTCCAAACCAAGGCTCGCCTCCTCCTCAGCCAAACGCTTTGACTGTGAGACGCATGCAGCATGCTCATACCGCCGCATGGATCCACCTGACGCCTCCGCCTCTAATTCACTTGGTTTTGTCGTTGCATCGTGCGTGTTTTTCTGCACGTTGTCATCCGAACTGGACTAGATTTTTATAATGCATTTGGTGGATCCATACGCTTGTAAAAAAAGGTCATGAAATGTCCTCACGTCCTCGTCGGCACTGGGCTGGGCTGGACTAAAGACACTTATGGGAAAACATACTGCAGTTGTAGATGTTTGCGTCAAATCTAAACTGTTTCTAACTCTCTAAAGCCGGGGCGGATCTCTGAGGTGGATTCAAGCACAAAGACACAAGGACTCGCTACTGCGGCCCCGAGTCCTGCTAAACCAGGTGGCTGCAAGCCTGCTGGCGGCCTGCAGGGGGAGGAGTTGTTACGCGAGGGAGGACGGGGCTAAAAACTGAGGCGCTGAGGGAGAAAGAGAGCAGGAAATGAGGTAACGGAGCAGCAACGGCACTTCGGCTACGACATTATTGTTTCTATGGCAGCAGGAGAAGAGCAGCAACTCATAACGACACCATAATGAGCCTGGACGAAACACACACACAGACAGACACACACATACATACATACACAGTACACACTCACACAGATGGACACAGGAGTACAACATACAGAAGACCTTTGAGCACATATATAAACAGACATAGACCTATAATTTGCAATAAATATGGGATGTGCATCTTTGCTCGACTGAACATGGATGCCAGATAAACGCAGATGAGACGCGCGGTCGAGCCTGAAGGCGTTCCAGAGGCCCGTCACTTAAACCGACGCCTCGGCTCTTACGCTCATCCGTCTCTCCGCCAAATCCATTTCCACCCGTCGTTTAATTCCAACGCCGCGACCTTTCTTTCAATCTCTGGCGCTCTCTCCGCGCCGGCCTGTCAGCGAGTCGCCGAGATGGAACGTGCCCGCGACTCCCGAGCGGAGCGAGTGGAAAAGGCAGAAAGAGAGAAATTGGAGGAAGGTAGAAAAAAAGGGTGGAGGGACGAAGGTGAGCCGCCGCTCGGCTTACTGTCTCTGGTAAGACGAGTGGGAACAGATCGCGACTGCTGACGACTCTCGCCATCTCGGGAGAACGGTTGGGCCTCTTCATAGGCCTTAAGGTAAACTGACGAGGAGGAGGAGGAGGAGAAGGAGGAGGAGCGCTGTAGCTTTCAATTGGATCATACACTAAAAAATACATGATCCACTCTAGTGTATACTTTGATCAACACACAGATTCAGGTGTTAAAGAGCCAACAGACTTGACTCGGCGTTATTGGTTCAGAGTGATTAGTGAGGGTGAGTGAGGGCTCAGCTGAATCTGCCTGCAGAGGGACGCTGATCAAAAAAAAGGTGTGTAAACCAAGATAAAGTGACTTTCTCTATAAAGACACGCTGCGCCAATCCACCGCTGATAAACTGTGATGTTGCAGCGACGACGTGATTCACCGGACAACTTTTTCCTTCAAAACAGGAAGCAAAGTGAAGCCTCTGGACAAAAACATTCAAAGGCTTTCTTGGCAATGAGAAGTCGTAGTGTGAAATGTGAGGCAACTGAGCTGCAGAGATAAAGGCGACAGCGTTACCTACGGACGATAACAGATCTCGGCAGTTTCATCAGACTGTGAGCGCTGTAAAACACTGCCGCAGTGCCTCTGGGCCACACGGGCGATCTGTTCCAGATAGAATGCAGGACGTGCAGCCGGGCACTTCTCTGACTCATGCTCACTCCTACGCTTTAACGCATTAAGGGATCAGTCCTTCTGCTGCACTTAGGCTCTGTTCAATTCTCGGGACTCCTCTGTCATTTCCTTGCTTGGCTTATTTTGCTCAAATTCCGATTTTGCGAGCTCATAACAAAGACTTTGACATGAATCTAGCGTCTTGAAGCACCTTGCACTTGGACCGAGACAAATGCTTGAATTGTTGTTAAGATGTGCAAGTAAAACTCACTGAATTGATTTGAACTAAGCAAAGGGATTGGGACTCAATGCTCCATTGTTTCAGCAAAGCAAAGAGCCGTGTGCTTTTATCTGCCTTCTCCATCTCTGGCTCCGCTTCTGGTTTTCTTTTCTGGCCGTTCCAGACGGTTCCTGCAACTCGTTTCCTCACTTGTGCCTCGCCTGCTCCTTACCCGACACCGGTGCCGCCGAGTGAACGGTGGGGACGACAATGAACCTGCTGACCGAACTGCGACTGGACGGAGCCGGACAGCAGAGGCCAGAGGCGACGAAGGGCAAGGGGATGGATGAAGACTGGGTAAAAATATGACTTTGTGCGAATCAGCTCGGCGAGGGGAAACAAAAATGCTCCAACGTACAAAAAAAACAAAACAAAAAGAAGATTGTTTCATAGATCATGCCTGGTATATGAGCCCTGGTTCTCTTACATCTCTTACGTGTTTCATGGCGCAGTAAAAGCGCGTGGCAATCCGCAGTGTTTGCAGCCTTTGCTGAACATTACCAGATTTGGGCCGCGCGGGCGCATCCTCTGATGGGGGCGGCTGCTAGAAAAAGGGGAGGGGGGGGTGGAGGAGAGAAGAAAGGAGAGAGGAAGGTAGGTAGGTAGGTAGGAAGGAGGGGAGGGAGGGAGGAAGGAAGGAAGGAAGGAAGGAAGTTGGAAGTAAAGGCAAAGTGTTTAAAAAGTAACAGCACACAATTGGTTTGTCCAGATTGGTTGAGGGCTGGAGAGGGCATCAGTGAGACAGATCAGCACGGGTCTGGTCTGGGAGGGGGGACGGGGGGGCGCTGGTATCTCTAAGGTCTGGCAGAGGAAGCAAGCAGATCGCTTATTATACTGATGCTTTTGATTGAGCAGAGCAGGGGACAGCGGTGACCTCATTTTCATCGGCTGAACCTGCCGCTCTACTAAATCTCTCTGCAAGTGTGTTTCTATTTCTGAAAGCTTAAAATAACTAAGATCCGGGCGGCTCGCGCTGTCGTGCCGGCACGTTAGCGCCCCTGCCAGATCATCAAGACATGAAACTGAGAAGTACTGAGGCTGGAATACGATGAAGACGCTGCTGCTGCTTCACAGAGTGAGCGCTACTCCTTACGTCAGACTCAAATGCTGCACCACACACACCTGTGAAAGTTGTAGGTCGGCACCCTTAAAAAGGGGTCCAACTTGTTCCATGGTTCACAACATAAACCAAAGAGTGAGTGTGTGACCTGCTGGGCCTGAGTCAGAGCACAGGTGTTCAGTTTGGGCTCATGGAGCAGCTACAGCTACAAGAGACCGCAAAGTTTGTTTTATGTAAAAGAAAAATATAACACGTCATACATGAGTAGAACAGAACATGTCCACAAACATGCAACAGGGTGAGGCTGATGTCCACACACACATTTGGGACCTGTTAGTTAATGTGACTGCAGAATCAAAACATCATGTACCATGCAGAGACATGCGTGAAGGGGACGAGGTCATGCAGTCAGGAGAGAACCCTGCCATGCTTGTCGTTTGTGTGTGTGTGTGTGTGTGTGTGTGTGTGAAGGACTTGTAACACACACTCTACCTCGTGATCAGAAGACAGGTGTCCTTCTGTCATTCGCCCTCTCTCTTCATGCTCATATGCAACCGCAGAGTGCACCAGTGTTCACACTAGCGCACCTATGATGTCATATTTGGAGTTGATAAAAAGGCGACACACTCATTCAAAGCTCTGAGCACAGGCAGTGGGTCGCTGTGTACACGGAGGTGCTGCGTGTGGAGAAGCCGGCACTTAGTACACATGTGAGTGTGTGAATGTGAGCGCTGCTTTCTAAGGAGCTCCGCTGGTCAACCGCACAACTCAGAGACCGACAGCCACATCTTGCATTCATTTAAAGTGAGTTAGGAGTTACATGTGTCAGAATTTACACACGCCCGTGTTAATCTTGTCAGAATTTAGCCCGCGTCTCTGTTGTCAGACTGTAAATAGTGTTTGGCTCACTCACATGGCTGCAGACATGCAGAGGTCACACACAGCAGCAGAGGCAGCAGTAGCAGCAGCAGCTCGTGTGTGTATGTGTGTGTGTGTGAGTTAAACCCTCAGCTGCAGTGTTTTTTTTCCACTCCACTCTTTTCACCCCCCAACTGTGTTTTGGTTACCGCCTGCTATATTTAGTTGAGGGGGGATTCCCTGAACTCATCCGCGCCTGGCTGCTTCACAGCCCCCAATTAAGCCCCCTGTAAGGCCAGGTCGGAAAGGTTCAAGTCCCTTCTTACGCTTGGTCAAACATTTGCACACCGTGTGGACACACACGTGCAGAAATCACCTTGGACAAGCAAATCAGCCCCCGTTAAAGTTGCTGACTTGACGGAGCAGAGAGTCTCTCCAAGGTCACGTTCCCTCTCTTTAGCCTCCATGAGCATTAAGTGGTGTTAGATCCACAGAATAACAACAGAAGGCGTCCTGAGCTATCAGGCACGCCGCTATTTCAATAAACTCACTTTAGAGCAGCGACTCAGATAACACTCACACCGGCCAAAGAGCTCAGAATAACTCCAACACTCCCAGCAAAATCAAAACAATTCCCACCTTTATCAAACACACAACATCTCTTCCTCACACATCCTACGCACACACACGCATACACACACACTTCATCACCACTCATACTCGGACACAAACACAAAAGTGAAGCGGAGGCCCATTACTTTAAATCAAGTGACGACATCAGATTCAATAAAACAAAAACAAATCACACACACACACGCACGCACACACTTTGAACCCCCAGGCTCTCACACACAGACAGCAAGCAGGGGAGTTGAGGGGGAGGGACTAATGATACAGTAGAAGCAGAGTTAGAGGGGATGAAGCAAATTAAAGAGGTACACACACTGCATGCAGGGGGGCTGAGCAGTATAAGGAGGGGGGAGGGAAGAGGGGGGGGGGTATGAAGTGGTTGCTAACTGAGGAAGATGATGATAGTCGCTCCTGTCATTCCCCCCCCAAAGGGAACCAAAAGCAAGGCGGCCGTTTAGGGTGATGACAGACGAGCTGGGATCTGGTTGTGTTTTGCCGTTAAACTGGGGGAACGACATTCTCCGGCACGTGACGCCGGCGTTTAATTTCAACCCGAAAGACTGACAACTGTAAAGCTGTGAGTCCCGGTGGAGTTTCATAGGTGGGTGGGTGCGTTTGGTGTTTATGTGGAGCGCGAGTTTACGGCGGGCGACTGTACCTTCTCCTTGTCGCTGGCCTCTCTCGCCACAGTGGAGCCCTGCAGCAAACACAGGAGAGAGATAAGTTCAGCCGCTGTTCAGATGATCAACGTTCTGTCTCTCTGAACACTTTCCTAACTCTCTGTTCCGTCTCTCCGTGCTCTGCTCTTGCCCCCCGACTTCCCCCTCGTACCTTGAGGTCGTATTTCTTGAAGACGGAGAGGCGGTGGGAGAAGACGTTGCGCGTGACGATCATGTAGGTCTCGTCTCCGTCCACAGTCAGCCGGTAAATCCCCAGGAACTGAGGCAGCAGCGTGTTGCCGTGACACTCCACGATGAACTGCGGGAAGAAGAAGCGTGAGGGTGAGACAGGTGTCGCGTGTTTGAGCCGAGGCTTGATACAACAGACGGAAGAAGATGCTCTGCGGGCACCTGGTGGTACTTCTTGAGGATGTTGTGCATCTCGGCCACGTCCTCGCTGCTGATGGTCTTGATGACGTAGCGCTTGTCGTAGGAGGTGTGGAAGCGGGCGCCGCTGCGGCCCTGGGCCTCGCTGTTCAGGGGAGCGCTGCGCGTCAGAGAGTTCTGCAAGCAGACGGCACAGAGAAACATTTATCATGGTCGCGAGCACTACAATGTTGAATACTCCAACTGTCTCAGCAGATGGGGAACGTTTTTCATTGTCGAAATCTACAACACAAACAGTGTGAGTGTTAAATCTCCCCAACTAAAGGGTTAAAACTAATGTCCTAACAAGCAGAAGTGCTGAATCGGTGAGAATCTTTTACTTCCCCTTACAGACATTAGTTGAACAGATGAAAAGGCCACGATAAGATTACCTAACCGATGTGTCTCAATCCATGATGACCTGACATTGTTTGTGGCTTTGCTCTAACAAAGCTTCCATGTTCTACATCTACCGTCTCCTCTACATTCTTAGCCCAACAACCTTTGCCTCATCAATCTGAGGGGATCTGACCCCGCATCTGCCACACGCCCGAGCCTACACACACACACACACAAGAGAAACACACAAAAACAGCTGCTGCCCAGACGTTGAGCACAAACGTAACATGATCCGACACGTCTGGACCGGTGCCTCATTCCCCAAGAATTCCCCGTGTCCTCTGCCCTCGGTTCCCTCTCACCTCTTTATCTCACAGTAATTGCTCACAACAACAACTGCACTGTGTTTGCCTGTTGTGCTCGGACCAAAAATAGGCGGCGGCGGGAATAATTAAGGGCAAAGCGGGCAGAGATGTAAAGCTTCTTTAGTCAGATCCACTTTTGTGCGGCTAAAATATTCCCAAACCTAACTAATGCTTACTGCTGGTTGTCATCACAAAACCATCCAAACCACCAAATATAACCCCAAACTCCAATAAAGTCAAGAGGCCGGTTTGAGAGCGAGGACGGATCAATGGACCTTTTTGACCACAATGGGACAAAGGCGCCTCGTGGAGGAAAACTAGCTGGATGCTGAGAATGCCAAAAACATTCCGCTGTACTTGCCAATGTCTTAACACCCCTCACTGCCCACTCGCCGCAACCCTAATGTAAACATGCGAGGAGGACAGCTGCACTGAGCCGGGACGCGCTGACCTCCGCACGCTGCCAACTCGCTTGCCTGCTCTGGGGATGGGGATTAAGCAGGAAAAGGGAGGAAAATAAAGAGGGACTGAAACAAAAGAGGGACAGGGATAAAAACTAAACAACAAAGCTCTATGAGGCGACAGTTTGTGACTTTTCCATGTGTTGTGGGTTTGTGCGTGTGGGCCCGGTTGTAAAGCAGCTGGGGAACGGGTTTACCGGATCCGCTTGTGACATTTGGACACGTAGGTTTCATTTTCTTACCAGGAAGTCCTGATCGTCGATGCCAAACCTCTCTCGGAGGTTTCGGAATACCAGGGGGCAGTATTCCTTGAACTTGAAATGGCTGGGCATGTTCTCCCTGTAAGGACACACACACACGCACACACACACACGCACGATGTGATACAGCTTCAGAGATGCTACAGGTCTCAGTTACTTATCTGTTATGTAATACATTAGGGAGGGACAAAGGGACCTTACTTGTTGAACAGGTGGTTGTCCACTTTAATCTTGGAGTAGGCCTTGAAGTCATCTGGCATGAGCATGATGGGGATCTGAACATGGCTTAGCTCGTTTATCTGGGGAGCAGGAAGAAGGTAAAGGAGAGATCAGGAACAGAGCAAGGAGCAAGTCAGGTGTCCAAAAAGGAGAATCTAAAAAGAACACACTGGGATGCTTGAGGAGATGTGGGAGAACATTCCCCACACACACTCATTCCCAATGTGGTGCTTGAACCCACAGGCCTCAGATTGAGTCCCAAAGCTCTGCTGCATGAGCTCATCAGACACGCTGCAGCCATCTCATGTAACATTTACACGTACTACACGTCCGCCAATGTCCCTGGAAGTATTAGATTCCCCTTTCAGAAGCGTCCCTCCCAGCTGACGCCCCCCCTCATGTGTTTGGTAAAGGGTGAAACGTCTGCAGAGGTCAAATCAGGCAATGAACTCGTTTACGGCCACAATCATGGCCACCAGCCAGCGGGTTCTTAATCGTTGTACATTGGCCTACTTTGTCCGTCTTGGCTAATGCACAGACTCTTGTCTGATTAGACTCGCATGGCTCACATGAAGGCAGGCAATGAGCACAAATTACAAATTAATGACATTACTTCCACATTATTATAGCCGGGCCAAGTCCCAGACTGATCAAGCAACCCTCATCATACGCAAAGCTTTTGTTTTTGTGTGTCAGGCACAGTGTGATACACATATGGTGTGTGTGTGTGTGTGTGTGTGTGTGTGTGTGTGTGTGTGTGTGTGTGTGTGTGTGTGTGTGTGTGTGTGTGTGTGTGTGTGTGTGTGTGTGTGTGTGTTGGCTGCAGGCAGGGGCGCTGGCAGTTTGCTCCAGCCTATTAATAACCTGTCATTTCATACGGCACGCTGGAAATGCAAGTGTTGTGAATATATACAAATGTGAAGCCCTTGATTGATTACCCCATTAATCACACACACACACACATCAGCGTGCTTGTTCACCTACAATAAAGTCCTGAACGGGCTCGTAGCTTTACATTCCTCGCAGTGACCACTGTGTTTGGTCAGGCAGCTGCCTTTTGAGGCGGCGGCCAAATATTGTAGCCGCTGAGGGCTGATTGAGGGCCGGTGATGCTCGGGAGCCCGGGAGCAGATGGTGCAGAACATGGCCTCCAAATGACTGACCTACTGCGCAAAGCATCTGGCACATTTTGGAGGATCAGGCTAGAGAAGCGAGGTTTATGAGACAGTAAGCCTCATTTAAACATATACATGCTAATACTCCTGAGATGCCTCTGAGGTTAAATCTATAGGGTTAATAATTCTCAGGGGCAGATTGGAATTAGCTTATGGCCGACCGGTTGATCTGGGAAGAAAATCGACTTTATTCTGCAGCCTCTCAAAGTTGTACATTCTGGCTCAATAGTATGAGAGCGCTGTAAACAATAATAATGCTTTTCACAATAAAGATTGGCGAGCAGTGCAGAGACGGGCCGGAGTGAGATGATTGTTCAGTTTGGGTCCAAGGCCGCTTCTGCTGCAGCTGCAGTTCAGACCCTCAGATTCAATTTAGCAAATGGAGAAAGAAAAGTCGTAACATTCGAGTCTGTGGAAGTTTTTGCCACCATGTGCATCGATCAGGACTCTAAAATAGCCTTCACACACATGCAGTAACTGAGCACAGGAGGATTAGAGGAAGGCGTCGGTTTATTTATGGTTAGACTCTTTCAATATCGTCTTACTTAGAGGTGAAGGTTGCAATTCTAACTGCAAATCCCCGTACTTCAAATCTCCTCTAGGATTATTGCGAGCCAGAAAAAGAGATAAAGACAGGAGGAGCAGAACAGAATTAGTCTGCGGCGTTACTAAGAGATGAAACACCAGGAGAGTTTGTAACAAAGCAAATCAGAGAGAGAGCGAGCTGAGGATCCGACTACACAGATGCCATTTCTGAGTGAGGTTCAGTTCCCTGGTGTGACAGGTACCGACGTCACTGTGACGCTATAGCACAGATGTATTCTGAGTAGGCCCAGGGGAGACGTCGCCTGATCAACAAAGCTGCATTTCAGGCGGCGGCAACCGTCGAGACAAAGCCTCATCTTACAAAGCACCAGTACGCTTCTGTGAGCGCTCGGGAGTCGTAAAGATCAACAACAAAACTTGCAATTTTGTAAGAGTAGGATTAAAAAGATTACAAATCTATACCACTGTACGAGTGTGTGTATTAGAAGACAACAGTCCACAGTACTTAAAGCACCTCCAACTAGTAAGATGAAGCTCAAAGCAGCACAACTTCAATGATGTAACTCTGACTGAAGCAACAACAAGGTTATCTCCCGAGGCTGCTGCTGCTGCTGCCCCGGGAGGAGACGGATCTCTGGAGGAGCAGAGCAGAAAACAAATATGAGTTTGAGGGTTTCTCCTTCACTTCAGAGCAGTAAAAGCCTCCACATAGCCCTGACATAACCATCTATCATCATCATCACAATAATGAGGCACAGTTTTGACGCCATTACTGTTAAAGTGGCAAATAAACCTCAAAGTGAAAAAGATCATGTTTTGCAACTTAAAGTAACAATGAGCAGCTGTTTGATGAAATAAAATAAGAGATAAATTGAAAAATCTCTAAGCTGGTAGTGACATTTATTACACTTCCCATTGCACTGCTGTTTAACACTCTGAAACGTGTAGCACAACCATCACTAGTGGCAACCGCAACAGTGACAATGTGGATTATAATGAAGAGAGACACTGGGGTTGATTTGCAACGGGGCCTCAGTATATTTCCAAAGGTGTTCCCTGGCTTTCCAAGACGTTTGTGCACAGAAGGAAAATTGGAAACTGTGTGCGCCAACCTAGAATCCAACTCAAACAAACACACTCCACACAGTAGATGAACGTTGTAGATTCTATTTCCTCTGCGTGACTCTTATCGTTTGGGTCTTAAACTGAGAGGAGTGCTTCGTGTTTCTTCTAATCAGATATAAACGTATCTCCAGCATCTCTGCCAGCTCCTCTCTCTCTCTCTCACGACCAACTTGCTGACAAATTTCACACCGCCACTTCCTGTTCGTCTCCATGGTGACGGTGACTGGTTTTCCGGCGCAGTGTGAAGCAAGCGTGCGCTGTTGCAGCTCTGGAGGGGAAGTTGGGTGGAGAGCGCGTGCACTGTCAGCACGATGGCAGAGCGTTATCTCACACTGAACAATGACAGAGAGACGGCGACACCTTTCAACCTTTCAACTCACATGGACATAAACGCATGGGATGATGTCATTTCTGTACAATAAGAAACACTTAAGAATAGTAATCATAACATGAGAGTGCAGCTCGACTGTGACTGATCGGCCCTCTTAAAGCCATTATAGTGACATGAAAGATCCTCCGACATATTTGCGCCTGGTATCACACGTCGTTCACTTTCTCCCAGTAAAAGCCATTCAATCTGACAGCCGCTTGTTTAATATCATCACTTACTGAAAGATTCATAAGGAGCAGGCACACACACACACACACACACACACACACACACACACACACACACACACACACACACACACACACACACACACACACACACACACACACACACACACACACACACACACACACACACACACACACAGACACACACACACACAGACACACTACAGGACAATTATTATAAACCAACTATACAGTGTTTGCATCAGGTTGGAGAATTTCATCGTGGTGGTCGACCCTTAGAGTGGTGGAACGGCTGAGTGTGTGCGTCTGTGTGTGCCCATGAATCCTACTGTATACACAAGAATATCAAGTTGTACGTCAGATGGAAACTTGGCCTTTTACAGCGCGACAGTCAACTTTAAAGTTTACGTCAAAGTGCAGTAGATTGTCCTGCGGCTCGCCTTGACCTTTACCGAGCGGCTTGACAAAGGTGTTCCATCGTTAGCTGATGGAACGATTACCAATTCCATAGCCATTCTTCATATGCGCCAACCTAAACAATATCCACTTAAAGAAGAAATACAGCCGACCTTTGGCTCTCACTCAGGTCTTCCTATGAGGCAATACAGAAAAACAAATGTGAACAATGGTAACTGGGTGTGAGACTCAAACATTGAGTCTCACACCCAGGACATACTGAGGATGTATGGAGGAGCCCGAAATAACAGGGTTAACATTTCAGGCCTCCAGTTTACCCAAAATGATGCTGCTGGTCTTCTGACTCATTTTGGAGATGTAATAGGAATGCTATGTTTCAAAGACAGCTTGTGGGAGATAGATGAAGAGCGACCAGAACGCCCTGCCTCCTCCTCCACCGCAGACTCAGCAATGCTAATGAGTCTTCTGAGCAACAAAGCCAACCTGCGCCACATCTAAACTGTGACTGGAAGCCTAAAAAAACCCCGGGTTTCTTTCAATCTCTCAGTTCCTAATGGGATCAGAATGGCTGGATGTTTGTACGCACAGCGGCCCCAGACTGAGCTCTGTCTGTCTGACACAAAGCTCATAATCACACAGGGATGGAAATAATCTCTAATTGGTACGAGCTTCAGCTTCAACATACCCTGGTCTCAGACGGTGGACAAATAAGTATGTATGCAGTCAGGATAAACATGATTCAGTAAGGAAAGATCCAGTTATACGGACATTAATGTGCATCAATTAGTGGAGGCACTAAATAACCGGGTATGATTACACTCTACTCACTGCAATCATTATTGGTCTAGTGAAGTACATGTATTTAGACAAACAAACACGCGCACGACACACAAATCCAGCGCAAACAGTCTGGGATGTCTGTTGTGAAATGAGTGCTATGGACAGAGAGCTATTAAAGGATATAGAGGTTTAGACTGATTGAGAAACAGACATGCTAGCTGTATGGAACACGACCCAGCCCTGCTGAGGGAACCAAGCTGCTCAGCAACATGTCACATCACAGCGGGGCCAAAGACCACGCTGAAGGACACACACACGAGCAGGCGCGTGTATGAACTGTATATTCATGAGAATGCAGCGGCAAACCTCAGAAACAAAGGAGTCACCTTTTGTAACACTCTAAGCCTCTTGGAGAGACACACGCTTGTTCAAAAATGGTTCCTGTACTCACTCAGTGCCTGGGCTTTGGTGAGACTCCAGGCTTTTTATGTTCTCCGTCATAACGGTTGCACATATTAGCTGTAGGTTACCCCTGCAGATATTTATAGAAACCTCATGCTTATGTAACACAGAGCCAGACACCGCTACTCTGAGTCAGAGAGGGAGGCAGGACGAGCTAGAGAGAGGGAGAGAGAGGGAGAGAGAAAGAGGGGGGATACGGCACAAATGATGAATGAGTCTACAGGATGGGGGAGATTAGGTGAGGGAGCAATAATTAGCTATTAAGAAAAACCAAAACAAGCCAAAACTGGAAGCAGAGGGAAATCCTTACTCAGAACATTTCTTGCTCATCCTCCACTGCTTCTTTCCTCAACCCTTCCCCAGCAGACTGACTGACTGACAGCTGCTGGACTCCATGCAGGTCTTCAGCCGGTGACAAAGGTTCTTCCGAAACTCAAGCATCAGGGGAAACGCATTCTGACATGCTTTTATTGCAACAGCGCCCTCAGACACCCCAAGGAACACACAGACATGCTTGGACTGCATTCCATTCTAGACATTCAGAAAAATAGTGTGGAGGCGAGGCAGTGGAGTTTATCCATTCTCAGCCGTGGCAGGAATATTCCTGAAAGGAAGCGCCTGGCAGTGATTCCCTTTTAGTTCCCATCCCATAATAACTGAAACTACAAATCTAGACAGCGCCGTCACGAAATGTCTCGTTTAATTTACCAGATATAAAAGTGTGTGTCAGTTATTCTATAAAACAGCTGAGTTGTGATTCAGATGAGCAGCAGCAGTAAAGTCGTCCATGCCGTGTCACCTTGACATCTCCTGTCGTTCTCTCTCTCTCTCTCTCTCTCTCTCTCTCTCTCTCTCTCTCTCTCTCTCTCTCTCTCTCTCTCTCTCTCTCTCTCTCTCTCTCTCTCTCTCTCTCTCTCTCTCTCTCTCTCTCTCTCTCTCTCTCTCTCTCTCTCTCTCTCTCTCTCTCTCTCTCTCTCTCTCTCTCTCTCTCTCTTCTTCTCTCTCTCTCTCTCTCTCTCTCTCTCTCTCTCTCTCTCTCCTTGTTTGAGTTAACGGCAGAGACATAATGGTAAAGACAGCTGTGAGACGCTTCGCCTGTTTTCAAACTTTGACCATCTTCTCAGCTCATTGAACATTGTGAGCACAAAGTCAAAAGTGCAATAAATGGCTTCACTGGCACGCCGGAGGCCGTTAATGCCTGAGCGATCCCTCCCCGATCTGAGAAAGCACAGAGACATAATAATGGTGCGGCGCGATGTGGAGCCGATGTCCAGCAGGCGTGTGTCACCGAGGGGTTTTGGCGTGGGTGGATTCTAATTCCCGCTAGCTTGCCGCTGAGCCAGTTTCTTGATGGCAAAAAAACATGCTGAACTCACACTGGCAGCTTTTCTGATTTCAGTAGAACACACAAGCTGACAGATCAAAATCACATTGGTGTACCCGCTAATTCCTGCACCCTGACAAAGATCTCTTAACACACAAAGCAACACAATTTCACCACTTCTCGAACCAAAACACCATCACAGTGACATAATGGTCCAACGCCTGTATAGTGCCGTCTGATCAACATTCAGGTTCCTGGTTGAGCTCTTGTGGCGGTGACACTTTGATAAGACTAGTTTCCAGGAACAACCAAACTTGATGGGTTTGACTGATAGGCCACAAAGGGGGACTGTGTGTGTTGCAGCCTCAGTGAAGTGTGTGCGAGCATGTGTTTTTGTGTTGCCTCTGCGGTCTCGTTGCATTCTCAGGCCACCCCCTCTCTCCATTCCATCACAGCGTCCTGTTATTTGCAGGCATTCCGCGTGTCCCCCCACTCCAATCTGGGTCGAAAGACCAGCGCGCTCCGAGCTTACGGTCGTAACTCTTCCAAAGTGCTGCCTGCAGTAGCGCTAAAGAATAATCTGGTAAACACTGTCATCTCCACGCTGCGGTATAAGAACACGAGTGCCTTATCAAACTGATGAGGAAAGCAGCAGGGGAGGTCGCTTGAAGTATAAGAAGGAAATGTGCTGGCGGCAGCGCTGCTCGGTGTTACGCAATCCCAGAGAGCAGTTTGAACATGTAGCCCTTTCTGAACTTGTGTAGGTTTTTATGGGAGAAATGCATTAGACCACAGAAATCTGTCTGAGGACGCTCAGAGAGAGAGACAGAGAGACGGGGAGAGAGAGAGAGACAGGGAGAGAGATCTTTTTTTTTTTTTTTGACCTCGGCCTTGACAGCTCGATTTATCGGACAAGACACACACATAGAGATAGAGTGCGTAGAGATACACATAGCTGAACTGAAAGATATCAATCTTGTCAACTCTAATTGTGATAACAATCTATTCTGTCACACTGATGGAAGCTTGATTGATGGTGCAGCATCAGACTGCGCTGCTGTAGGACGAGGACTCTGCATGCGCGGTTGAATGACACGCTCTCTGCATTGGATGACATATCTAACAGAAGCTGTCGAACAACAATGGAACGGCTTTCGTCTTTCACTGACATTTCAGGCGATGTTGAAGGAAGTATTCATGAAGGCATACTGCATAGGAGCGTAGACGTATAGGTATTGCGCAACGTCAAGCTGCAACACTCTCATTTTGAGCTCTGTGAAAATCAGCAAAATAAGCAGACAAACGCAAAGCTAAGATGTATTTGAGTACAATATTCTCTCTCCACTTAGCTTTACTTTGGTCTGCATCGAGTCCAGAGATAAAAAGATATCTGTACATCTAGATTGTTAGATACCCGCTTATTAACTTTATCTCCCGGGCATTTGGTGCTGCTGGTTTTGTGCGGTGGCTTATCAGAGGTTGTTTGCTTCAAACTTATCGGTTTTATATTACGGGAAGGTAAGTAATTTAGTTTCACAGTCCTTTCCGAAAACATGGATCGATTGAAAACCACTAATACAATCTATGCTTTTTGGTTCAATGGATTTCATCTGGAGGTCGAAAATGCAGTTTTCGCATGAGGATACACGTCCTCCGGTCTTTAAGAGTACCTCCAATCAAACCAAGTGTGAAAATGCCCCAGAAACAACAGGCTTAGGCCAAGAGAGCAGGCTTAGTCAGCAGAAAAGTATCCTGCTTAACAGGTTTCCATTGACCCCTCACCCTGATTGAGGACACTTGGGTTCTTTTTTTTGCAAGATCGTTACCAAGTTGGATTACTCTGGAAATCGGACAGTAATCAGGGAACCAAAGCAAACACAAACACACTGCGTCTAATGGTGTTGGCCTTGTACACATCAAATGTCACAATCTGTTACCGAGTCAGATAGCGTGTCTTTTAATGATTAATGAGGTGTTCATGCTCCATCACCTGTTCCTGCTTACGATTAGGTTCTAGAGGAGATACACACACACGTTGTTTATCTCTGACCAATGAAATTAAGAGCTTAACACTGCTCATTTGCCACTGATAGCCAATGTAAACTGTCATACTCTGTTATATTAACTGTCCAGTGTTATTGATGTGTTTGGCTGCCCTATGATAACATATATAACATGATCTACACTGGAAAAGCAGTTCTCCTCCAGCTAGAATGTCAATTACAAACATTTGGCACACAAGCTGGCCCTAATTATCAGCCATGAAGGTGGGCAAAGGTTATAAGACAGCCTGTATGTTATCGTAAGGAATGCACACATCTAAACAAACACATTTTGCTGCACAGTTTGACATCAATTGTGCAATTCGCCTATGCTCCAGTATTGGGATAAAAGTCTGCATTGACAAAAGGCTCTAGTGACGCTGAGAAACGTTTGGACATATGTCTGTGGAGTTTAATGCCTCCATCATACGAGCACGGAGCCTGTGTGTGATTATTTAGCAAAGGAAGACAAAGAGAGGCGAGATAAGCTATCTTGCATGGGAAGATCTGCTCTCTCATGACACACAGCCTGAGGAGCTTATCCTACATGTGCACAACAGGAAGCCAAAGAAGAGTTGGCTGCTGACACACACACACACACACACACACACACACACACACACACACACACACACACACACACACACACACAGTATGTAACAGTAAAGTAGGCAAATTGTAATCGCAAAAAAAGCTCCCTAAAGCAAACCTAACTGATAACATGGAGGAAGAAGCCCAGCACACTTGCAGCCAGCCGGCCACATATTTGCATGAACAGCTGCCCAGCGGTTATCTGCACAGCTGTCATCTCGTATTTGTCAATCAAACTTCACACACTCACACACAAAAGGGTTTTTTTAGCTGACATCAAATATAAAGTGCACAGCACGTAAACGCCTCAGGGGCCGGGGGGTCGTGAATGCACCTTACGGTTGAGACTCACCGAATGGTTGACTCCCCACATCAGCACGCTGAGCAGAGGGTCGCTGGCACGGAAGAGCTTCACTTTCTGAGCCACGAAATGTTTCTTCTTGGTCTTGGTTTTGCTCGCGATCGCTGCGGCAATGCTACTCGCCGAAGCCATCTTTAAGTCGAACCGACGGGTCGTTGCAGTGTGCGCGGTGATCTCGGGCAGAGCGTCTCCTCCTCTTCAAGTTGGCACAGTCGCCACCAGCTCACGACTCAGTTGATACCGAGACTGTTCATGGAGCCAGACGCGAATCAAAGCGCCCAGATTATTTTCTTCGCACAAACGTTCCGCGCAGCTCGGCTTTCTTACACTATGGCCCGACCTGGAGAAAGGGCTAAAAGATGAGAGAAAAAGGGGCTTTGTGCTTAAAATACTAACAGTTTCTTGCCTTCGCCTCGCAGTCTGCCACTTCCCCCTGCCCGCATCATAAGCCGCCTCTCTTCCTTCCTCGACTCCCCGCACCGAGCTCTCACTGAGCTGGCGTTAGCATAGCCGCCTAGCCAGCTTGCTATCTAGCTAACGCCAGGGATATGTTCTGCAAAAAAATGAATAAAACGTACGAGTAGGAAAAAAATAAAAACCGTAGCACGGTGTCGCATAAAAGTCACGTTACTGCGTGGCCGTAAATATCTAAATGACACGGCCGCTATGCAGAATGTCTAAAGAAATCCTCCGGGCTAACGTGCTAACGCTAGTCCCCTCCGTCCTTCCTCGCGCGCCACGTTAGATAACTGCCTGCATGCAAACAGCAGAGCCGGGCTGCGCTCACCAGCTAGCTAACCGACCGTTCGCCCGCAAGCTAGGTTAGCTCTTAGCAGCTATTAGCGGCGGTCCCTCCGCGTCCCTCCTACGCGCTCAGTGCGGTCAGTCCGGTCGGTCAGTCCGCAGAGGTGACGCGGCTGCACTCCGCCATGTGTGCGCTCCGGGGCTCGGTTTGGGCAAAACGTAGACGAGCGTATATTTCAATGCAAAGGCAGCGGGCGGCGGTCACCTTCTGTCCGCCGCAGCGAGGCTCATGTGTGCTGGCTGACAACTGACAGCTCGGCGGAGGGGAGGTGACAGCCCGCAGCGACTCCGACTCTGATTCGCTGTTATCACTCCTCCATTTGGGCTTTCGGGCTCCAATTTCTCCTCTTTTCCAGCGCACTCTTGTCTCTCTTTTTTTTTTTTTATTACACCAACCTACAATCTGCGACACGTTATTCACTAAATGCTGAATGCCCTTGGAGGAGTGCGACCATGTAGTAACCGTTGCATTATCACATCTATTCACTTCAAAAACCTCCTCAGTAACGCATCAACCCATTATTATAACACATTATCCCACATCTGCAGTCTTATTATTCCCTCTAGCGTGGGTAATGTGAGCATCCTGTGGGACAGAGGAGAGATAATGTCCCTCAGCAGCAGAGGTAATGTGTTTAGAGGTCATTCGGGGTGTTTCCACTGCCACACTGCTGTGTCAGTGCCTCGGTGTGCTGATGTGTGGAACTCATTTGGTTCGTGACTCATTCTTCACAGCAGCTCACTTCCCTCAGTACTGGTCGGAAATGTTCTGTACAGGAAAGCCAAATGGGTCCCGCACACACACACACACGCACACACACACACACACACACACACACACACACACACACACACACAAACGCACAGAGATCATTCTCCAGTTCCCGTGGAAGTGGAGATATGTCATTGTTATAGGCCCAGTAAACAAAAGGAGGGAGAGGGATGTCATTTAATCTGCTCTACCGATTTCCTATAGTCGTAAAACGGCATCGATCTACACCGACCGCATTGTTAATGTGTTATATAAAAGATAACTGACATATTCGCTGATCATAATAAATAACTCAGTTGAAAGAAACGAGCCAAACGTTCCACCTCTTCTCATTCAGCCCACGTGGCACCTGTTGCCTAGAGACGTAATGTCAACCTTCCAAACCAAAACACTAACATTACGGTCTGGGCTCTCTGGCTAATTAAAAACCCTCAGTTGGCCCGTTGCTTTGGGAAATACAGTAGGTAAGCAAATGGTGTGAGAATGTGTGAAACAATCTGTAATATAGCGTCAGATGAGTTGTGTTTAATACCAAAGCGCTGCTGGCGTCTCATATTAAAAGCTACTGTAGCTTTCTGACGCCATCATTGGCAATCACCGAGTTTTTGTCTTTATTTGCGACATTTACAAACGCTGTTGTGATCATAGGACAGAGTAACACAAGACTAAAGCTTATCTGGGGTTATAACGTAGTTTAAAACGTCTTTTTCCAACAGCGTTCAAAATGGGGAAGAAGGCGAAGAAGGAGAACGAATCTCCGTGCAAGGAAACGGTAGGAGATCAGGGAAGAGATGATCAAAGCGACCATTTCAAACATGTCAAGTTTAGCTGAGCCTTTGGTGGTGATTTTCTTGGTGGCAACCCAAACAAACGGCAACAGAGTCCACATGTGTGTATGCGTGTGTGTGTCCCCTCAGTTTGATCCTCCGCCCATTGAGAGCAAAGATCCAGCCACAGTCGTGCTACTGTTGAGCTCCCCGGAGGAGGACGTCCAAATGAAAGCCTGTGAGGCCATTTATAAGTTTGCAGAGAAAGGTACAAGCCCTAACACAGTATCATACCTTGCGATCAAGCGTGTAAAGGAAAAGCACTGCAGTATCTCTCTTCCTTTCCCTTTCACTCTTATTTTCTTAAGTAGGAGTCCCCAATTATAATTGCACTCGATTCTCTCTAAGCGTTGAATCGACACGTGAACGCACCACCCCAGTTTTAGCTCTACTTTCTGTATGACTTCTCTTAAAATATGGTTTCATATTGATGTAGGAAACTTTCACTTCTCTTAATTTCTCTTCTCTCGGCTTCCTTTTCGAGATAAGAACGAAACTTTCAGTTCTGTACCTCTCTGCTTAACTTTTCCAATGGAGGTCTTGAGCTGTAAAATAGCAGCTACATTCTTTTCATTTTATATCTCTGTGCTCTCAGTACGTATTCCCTTTCAACTCCAGTGCATTTTAATAAAGTCCTGCTGGTCTTAATGTCCTCTTTTGCTGGTTGAGCAGCAGAGCTTCGTGTATTTCCTGACATTTACTGCAAAATTTACATTTAATGATCTCATACGGCTGTGTAACCCTGTAAAAGGACATTGAATGCACCCTGAGTCCTTTATCTGCAGCTTTCTTAAATAATATTCAAACAAACTATCCACACCAATTCAATCACAATACAAAGAGATGTACACGTGTACTTGCTGTGAGATACTAAGTGAGGAACCTTGTTATTACGCTTTCCCTGCTCACTGTGTCCCCCTGTTGTCAGGAGATGAGAACAAGGTCTCACTGCTGGGACTCGGGGCACTGGACCCTCTCTGTCAGCTCATCAGTCACAGCAACAAGCTGCTCAGACGGAACGCGCTCACGGCCTTGGGCACCATGGCCAACAACGGTATGTTTGATGGCACAGTCACCATAGTTGTCTCGGAAGATCTATCTGTCTATTAAGTTCAATGATTTGTTGATAGGGTTTATGATTTTGTTGTTTTGTGGATTGATGATTTGCTGACTAATAACATTCACTTACATTTGCTTCTGTTTTCAATAAAAGCTGATGTACACAGTGTTATGAAGAAAGTAGACATCATTCCATCCATAATTGAAATACTGTTACTTGAAGGTGAGTTATACTTAACATGATTGAGTCGTGTATCCACTTCTATGTATATTTTCAACACTCTGTTCTATCTGATTCTATGTTTTTTCCTCTCCTGAAGAAGATCCAGACATAGTTGCCTACGAGTTTGCGACCATGTGCCTGGCTGCCCTCTCGGTGAATATTCTGTGTAGGGTTCAGATCTATGACAACAAGGGCCTGCCGCCTCTGATCCAGCTCCTGTCCAGCCCGGACCCAGACGTCAATAAGTTCTCGTTGGAGACCATCTTCAACCTTGTTCAGGTGACTCAATGCTGTTTGATGTTGTTGGACACCAAATACCATAGAACTTGATGTATTTTCTAGATATAAACATCAACATCACAAATAACACGTACTCATAAAGGATTTGTGTAATGACTCCTCACTCAAATGCAGTATATTTGGGAAATTGGTCCTCCGTCCCCTGTCTGTGTATGAAGGATTACCCCTGCCGTATGGTGTTACATGAGTTGGGTGCCATTCCTCCCATCCTGGACCTGGTGAGGTCCGACTTCCCTGTCATCCAGCTGTTGGCTTTGAAGACGCTGGTGAATATCACCACCGATAAACATACGTGTGCCACCTTCAGGGAAGAGCAGGGCTTTGAGAAGATCATGGACATACTCAACGACAAGGTAGGGATGTGTGTGTAAGCAGGCCATGATGTAGAGAGCACAGGATATACTTTAAGGTTAAATGCACTTCTATTGTTTGTTGCTGATTTATGTCCTTTCTGTGCTCTATCTGTCTTTCTTTCTATGGCAGGAGCTCAATGACCTCCACCATGAGGCCTTACAGATAGTATCTAACTGTTTGAGGGACAGTGAGTGTCTCAACATGATCCAGAAGGGGGGAGGACTGACCAGGCTCATGGAGTTCATCCTCAGCCCCACTCTTCCTGAAACCCTGTCCGATGCCGTCAACTGCATCGCCAGGGCGGCCGAGCGCTGTAAGCAGGCTGAAGGACAACAAGATGATCATTTCCTTTTTCCCTTTGGAAGTCCTAACAACCTATATCGTGTCTGTGCTCCTCCACACATGAATGTCCGCGAGTGTAGCTGAGGTCCGCACGCTGCTCCATGTGCAGGAGCTAGAGAAAGCCCTGGTAGAGCTTCTGACTTTGGAGGATTCCAGTGTGAAGGCGGCCACCTGCCATGCTGTAGCTTCTATGAGCCTCTCTCAAGCCAGCAAAGACACTTTCAGAGACATGGGTACGACACACACACACACAGTCACACTTCTGCTTTAAGTTAAGCAAACAAAAAATGTAAGTTGAGTTGTGTGTGTGTGTGTGTGTGTGTGTGTGTGTGGGGGTGGTGTGTGTGTGTGTTTCTCAGACTCTATCCCTGTGGTGGTGGAGTTGCTGCAGAGCGAGTGTTTGATGTTGAGAGGAGCAGCTACTAAGGCTCTGTCAAACCTCACACACAGCAGCCAGCTCAACGCTTGGTGAGTCATAAAGTCCTTCTTCCTCCACCTTCACCTGTCACTCAATGCATTTACTTGCCAATGTCTTATTATTCTGTGAATAAATCAAGCAATGCGTCTTTGATCTCTACATTAAAGTGGATTCTAAAGAGTAAAGAAAGAACGACAAGATGGAAGGGCAAAATATGAATTACAATCTTCTATTTAGAACTGTTGTCCAATATTAGACAGCATGTATCCTTCTATTAGTCATCTCTGAGTCTGAACACTACAAATCAGTTCAAGGTCTTTGTGGAGTTAAGTTACAATTTATTACCTTAAGTTTGCAGTCTAACAAATCTGCAGGAATGAAGTATTTTAAAATGGAACTCCTCTCTGCTTCCTCCAAAACGACAACCATCCTTCAGCTGTCTGTCCCCGGTTCTCCCTCATTAAATATCTATTTACCTCTCCCCTCAATCTTCATTCCACATATTCTTTTATTCCCCTGTTAAATCTTCCCCCTCACTCATCAGATCTCACTGTCTTGACTCCATATTTCTGTATTACTGTCTTCCTCAGACGACGATACCATTTACCTCAATCCTCCCGGGAAACTCTTCTTCACTCTCTGTAGTCTGTGTTTCCATTATTCACTTTATTTATTATTCTGCTCTCTTACATAGTTGTGTCTGTGTGAATTCTGGGAGCAAGGTGAAGGCGACCTTTTAGCTCTGTAGCACTTTAGGGTTTACAGTAAATATCCCATCAATGTCAGCGGTACCTTTCAGCGTGGTGCACCAGGCAGGAGGCCATGAGGTCCTGGTCCAGATGCTCGGGGACAGATGTGCTGAGACGGTGGCCCACGCTGCTGCCACGCTTGGCAACATGGCAGGACAGGAAACTCTCCGCTGCAGCATCTTAGCACAAGGAGCCATGCAGGCGCTGATGGAGCCTCTGAAATCCACAAACACACAGATTCTGATCAGTACGGTGCAGTGCCTGGTAGTGATGGCTGGGGATGTGGATGCTAGAGCAGAGGTAAGTGTGTGTGTGTGTGTGTGTGTGTGTGTGTGTGTTTGTGTGTGTGTGTGTGCATACACAACATACCCTCTTATTCCCAGTTCTGTTTTAAATATGAATGCAAGATTTTAATATTTAAATATTTTGGGATATTCAATATTTAAAGGCTCAGCTTGTGATGAATAAAAAACAAAAGGAGTCATAAAATAACTCACAGTGGGTTCAAAATTATTGACAGCCCTAATAAGAATTTAGTAGAAGTCATATGGTTAGAAATGCAAACTTTATGTCCCAGATGTGCTGGATGCTATGGATAATGCAGGACTGTGGCTATAAAAGATGTGGGAAATCTTGAACTTTTACATTAGAGCTGTAAAGATATTCAACAAAACCTATTGTCCATTATCTGCTGTATAAACTCTACTCCTCGCTCTCTGTCCTGCATAGCTGCGCCGTGCTGGAGGCCTTCAGCTGCTGGTCAAGCTGCTGCACTCCACTCAGAGGGAGGTGTTCCACAATGCGTGCTTGGCAGTCAGTGTGTGTGCCAGAGACGAGCCCTCTGCAGTGCAGATGTGCAAGTTTGGGTGAGGCAATGAGACGACAGAAAAGGATGACATTCCATACTTAATATACTTAATAATGTGCAAATGAAGCACAATTATATTATGTTTTACTGCAGTGATATGTTTCAAATGTCGACACAAATCTCAACCCCACATCAACACACAGAGGTTTACAGTAAAGTCACATCACAGGGGTTGATGCTTGTACAATCTCCTGTTATCTCCTAAGCAGCCAGTAGATGGCAGGAAATCATGGTATTACATGTCTACATACAGATACCTGTGTGTATGTGTATTTACTTGATGACTTTCACATTCATGTGTGTCTCAGAGCTCTGGAACGACTTCTGGAAATCAACCAGTCAGTGAATCGTTGCAGCAGCCTCAGCATGTTGGCCACCAGCAGCCTGCTCAACTCCAACCTGTCTGTGAAGTACAGCCTGACAGGTCAACTGGCACCCACTGACATCATACGAGATGGTTTCTACGACGCCGGACAGGTGTGTGTGTGGGGTCATGTGTGTATTAGAACAGTTGATGTTTTAAGTAATGGCAAGAAAATTGAGATTTCTCTCTCTCTCTCTCTCTCTCTCTCTCTCTCTCTCTCTCTCTCTCTCTCTCTCTCTCTCTCTCTCTCTCTCTCTCTCTCTCTCTCAGGTCCGTGCAGGTGAGAGGGTTCTGACTTTAGTGGAATTTTGCAAGCAGCCAGTCAACGCACGCCGGCCCATCATCGCTGTTATTCTATCAACAGAGTATGACTCAACACAACAACACAACAACACAACAACACAGCAGCACAGCAACACAGCAACACAACAACACGTTGCTCAAAACATGGAGAAACAGAAGCAGACACATATTTGTCCACATTATTCCCTTATTTGTGCTCCTTTCCTCCCTTTCCTCTTCTTCTCCCACATCAGTGTTCCCTGCATGCTTTGTCTCACAGCATAAATTATATTTTTTAAATATAGCAACACACTAAGTGCAAAAGAGCCTTTGTGTTAAGACTAATGGATTCACTCAAAAGAAAACAAGCACACACACACGCGCACACACACACACACACACACACACACACACACACACACACACACACACACACACACACACACACACAAACACAAGCTTTGAGCAACTTTGCCAGAGAGCAGCAGCCCCTCAGGGTGCCTCCTGCCCCTCACTCTGTGTGTTAGCCTGCTCACACACAGATACTACCCAACACCCCGGGCATTCTAAAGCAGCCTCTTATATAATCAATCCATGGCCCCTGGCTTGGCACGACTCAAGGTTAAGTTGGCAAAGAAAGAAAACGTCTCTGGAATTAATTCCTGGTTTGTTTCAAATCAACTTCCTCCTCACATCTTATTATTCCTTCAACCAAGGAGATCCAGCTTTAGTTTGGTATGTTCCCTTTTTTCATTTGCATTGATCTCAGATGACACACTTTCTTTCTTCCTTTCTATTTAATTACATTACATTGCTACAGTGGAAATGGAATAACAGTTGCTAATTGAAGTAAAACATTTTACTCCTGCAGCAAAATGACAATGGAAACTGAAGAAGGTGAGGAGGCCCCATCAGGTCCAACCAGCCAGACACAAAGCAAGAAAGGCCAGAAGACACCAAGGTGCGTGTGTGTGTGTGTCTTATTTAGTAGCTTGAATGTGTTGTTGAAGACATTTACTTGACTTTTCTGTCCGTGCAGCAAAAGCAAGAAGAAGGAGACCGACAAAGTTAAGGAGGGGCCAGAGAAAGAGAAAGCCTGGAGGATGACAGATGACGCGTCGCTGCAGCTCCTGGTGAAGGAGGCGACTGAATCCATCCTGCAGCTGGATGATGAACGGGAGCAGTACACCGCATTGGCCAGGTGATGGATTTAGAGGAAGCAGCACGTTTCATAAATGGAAAGTAAACACTTGGATTTGTGTTTTAAGGTTGTTGCAAAGTAATAGCTTTTGTGTGTGTGTGTGTGTGTTTATGTGTGTGTTTGTGTGTCAGACTGGTGAGCAGAGCCATGGGTGGGGTTGTGCAGGTAGAGAAGTTGCACGAGTTCCCTTGGGAGCTGCACCTCAGCGAGATCAAGTTCAAGCTTCAGTCCAATGTTGTTCCCATCGGCATGATCTCAGCGGGAATCTACTACCACAGAGCGCTTCTCTTCAAGGTACCAACAACCCTCATCTGACCTCTCTCCATCTATCCTCTCATCTCCAGCCTCCTTCTATGTGCCTCCCTTCATAACCCATCTCCTCTCCTCTCCTCTCCTCTCCTCTCCTCTCCTCTCCTCTCCTCTCCTCTCCTCTCCTCTCCTCTCCTCACAGTGTCTGTCTGATCGCATGGGCCTGAGCTGCACACTGGTCCGGGGCGACTACAGTCGGGCGTGGAACGAGGTCACCCTCTTCAGACAGGACTGCCCATCACATATCTGCCGCTTCGTGGTCGACCTCATGCATCAGCCCGGGAACCTTTTGAAAGCCAATACCCCTGCTGCTGTGCGATACCAGACCATATAGACACAACCACACACTCATATACATGTACTAGATGGTCATATGCTTCATGAAACGATACAATAAAGTACAACAGAAGCCCTCAAGCCAGTTCCCCTGAGTCATGCATATCCAGTCATAAGGACACAGGTCTTTGTGTGATCATTAACCTTGCAGAATAAGGACACACGGCTTCTTCTGTAATAAACAGACAGAGTTTTATCTCCAGTAGCCACACTGTGTTATAACTGCAGTGCCCCTGACAGTGAACACATCGTCTTATCTAGGGGTTGGTGCCTCTGAGGATCTGTGTGTTCACTTATGAGTCAGCCTGTGTTGCAAGATGAGTCACAGTCCCAAATCCCCAAATGAACTTCCTCAGTCAGAGTATCTGAGCTTTTAGACACATTATTATACTTTATTTTATTTTATTCACATTTTGTTTTATTTATGTTTTTACCAAATTAAAATATTTTCCCCCAGGCTTTTATCAAATTACTTTTATATTTTTAATGATTTCTTCTATTTTGTTAATATATTTAATTCCAAGATCTTTATATTTATTTCTCTTAACCATTATTTTATTTTGGTTATTTCCCTCTTTGAGTTGCGTTTAGGGAGGAAGTGCTATGCAGCTCCCCGTCGCTTGATGGACTCGGTCTGCTCCTCTTTTGATGACATTATGCTCTTTGCACATTGCCTGGCAGTAAAAATGAAACTTTATCTCCACTGACCTGCGGGGCCGGAGGTTTGATCTGTCACCGGGGTCAACCAGTTTAGATCTGCAGCAGCCAGAGAGGGGAAGAGAAGAAGAGAGGAGAGAAGAAGAAGACAAGAGACGAGAAGAGGCTCTGCGCGGTGTGGATGTGATCAGAACCCGCGGCGTTGTTTGACTTCACCGGATTGGAGCAGAATCTGCAGCAAGCGTCCCTCCGAACATGTCTCGACTCGTCGCCCGTCTCTGTGTCTTCGCTGCCCGGCACTCGGCACCCAAACCCGGGGTGGTCGCCTGGAGGATCCCGTTGTTCGTCCGTCCCGTCTGCACGAGCCGAGGTACCGAGGGACAAAGCTTCACTTGTTTACCGTCACAACATCCTGCAGGTTTACACCATACGGATGCAGCGATATTAAAACATTTCATCCATTTAAAGAGTTATTTAGTGAAACTTGATTTAAGTATTAAGCTACAGGCTGCACTTGTTGCGCTTATAGTAACAGAAGAGGCTCACTGGGCTTAAAGGGGGTCTTCAGCAAAAGGCTTCGATTTAGGCTGTTGTTGTTGGACAATGTGGAACTATACAAGAATCTTAAGACGGTTACTCTCTAGTACCTCTGAAGTGACAGTATAGTGTGACATATGATGTGTAGGATCTGCTTTAAGAAGCTGTAAATGTGTAGAAAACAAGGCTGGTATACTTCTACACCTGCACAATCCAATGTAATCTAAATACAAACTATATAAAAGTCCATCTTTGAAGCTTGTTATGTTTTGATGACATCATGTTAGCAAGGTGATGATTTAATTCACTTTCTGCTACTTTGTCTATACATTACAGTCCGGTTCATCTCCACTATCCATGGTTTCATAAGTGACCACCGAGATCAGGGGCCCCACAGAGTCCAGGGTCGATTAGTAACTAGAGTGTAAGATTAGAAAGACAGTGACCCTGGTGTGTGTGTGTGTACGTACAGCAGCTTTCTGAGATCTCTTATTTGCAGTTGGGCTCTGTTGCAGTTTTGCAGTCTCTTACCCGTTACGATGAGACGACAGACTGGAAAAAGAAACTGACTCCAGAACAGTATGTGGTCACCAGAGAGAAAGGCACAGAGGTGGTGAGTATCACTGAATAATGTCTCTAATAAACACACACACACATCCACACCAGCACAGATTCAGCCTCATAAACAAAACCATCCACTGAGTTGGACTTTGCGTTGTCACGTTGTTGACCTGAGTCAGGTTCAGCACGTCCAGGCATCTGCTGTCAATTGAATTGCCTATGAAACTCTCCAAGTAACCTCCAGTCTGCTTTATTTCCACTTTATAGTGAGTAATGACTGAATTATCATCAATCAATCATTTTAATTTGGCCCAAAATCAAGAAGTTATGTGTACAAAACTACTTAACTGATCAAAGAATTCTGATACACAAACTTTGCCTTACATTGTGTGTGTTTGTGTTTGTTTGTGTGTGCTTCCAGCCTTTTAGCGGGATCTATCTGAACCATTCTGAAGTTGGCATGTACCACTGTGTGTGCTGTGAAGCTCCACTCTTCCGGTAAACGTTCATGTTGACACTGCCTACTATTATTACTTTTATGTGATTACTAATTCTTCTAATAATAAACTCACCTCTCCTCCTCCGGTGACAGCTCAGAGGATAAGTACGACTCGGGGACGGGCTGGCCGTCATTCAAAGAGGCTCACGGGACCTGGGGGCGAGATGAAAGCCACGCCTCCGTCATCCGTCGCCCTGACAACAGCCTGGGCAGTGCTGGAACAGAGGTCCTTTGTAAAAACGTGAGTTGTATTCTGGTTGCATTTAGTTTTGTGTAAAGTAACAACTATATTAGTGTTGTTTTGTGACTGTTGTGTGTGTGTCATGCAGTGTGATGCCCACCTGGGTCACGTGTTCGATGATGGACCGGATCCCACGGGTCAGCGGTTCTGTATCAACAGTGTGGGCCTCACGTTTAAAGCCAGAGAAAACATCATACCGGACAAGGCCGAGTAGAACCCATGACCTGCGTGAACTGGACACAAACACACAGCACTGATTTGTTTGTTTGTTGATCGCATAAGTCTTAAAGCAAATGTCCTCTAATCCGTCCTCTTAAAGGTTGAATTTTGGTCTTTTGTGTGGGAAATGGCGGCCAACCCAATGTTACAAAAATGAATTTGCAATTGATGGCAAAGTGTTTTTTGACTTAAATAATCAAAATTTGATGTGATTTAATTTTGTAATGATTGTATTTTGTGTTTCACTCTGCTTCCACACTAATCTGATCCCAATGACTTGTCCCTGTAATAATTGTGCACACATAGCTGTCAATTTATCAATAAATGTCTATTTTCTCTGTTTTCTCAGCTGAAGTTTTGTGCTTTCGATATGACTGATGATTACAAACTCTGCTGCTCTGTCCTCACCTCTGCCAGTAAACCAGGTTAATATGTAACCTAAGAGCCCGTCCTCTCATTCTGTTTGTCTCTCTCTCTCTCTCTGTGTTTGTGTGACGGCACAGCAGGAGGGATAACAGATACAAGTGTTAAAAGAGAACTCGGGAAATAGTGGACAAGCGGACGAGAAGATGGCTGGAGTGTGGCGCTGTACGTTGATGGTGTTGGCGTTGATGTGTGTGTATTTGTGTGGATCCTCTGAGGCCGTGGGGGGAGCGAAGAGTCGACCTCGACCCCAAAGACGACCCCGCAAGAAGCCAAAGGTTGAGCCCATTGATGTGACCCCACCTGCACAAAACATAAACATGCAGCAGGTAAGAGATGAGACCAGATACAGCAGAAGATGAATACACTCTGCTACCTGCTGCTTACCTGTCCTTTATCGAAAGTTTCTGATTGGGTTTTGACGTAAATGGGGCGACTTGGTTGAACAAAATTCAGGTAGAAGCGGATTTGTAAAGAGAGAAGTTCACCTCTGGAAATTTCAGAGGAAACAGCAGCCTGAGAGCTCCACAGTAAAGAGCTCACCGACCTTTGCACACTTGACGGCTTTAAATTGATTCGTACAATGATGTCACAAAAGCACAAATATTGCAAAAGAATTAGTGTAAAGCACAACACAGCTGCTTAATCTATTCATCCCTGAAATAAAGAGTATAATATAAGAAGTAAAGTCATGAGTGTGGGTGAATTGTTGATCATTCGGACACACTTGTGTAATTGTGTAAATATGCTCCATTAGGCAATAAGGGGAATTTCACTGGAATACAAAGAAATGATGCAAACCTGAAACGTGTTCATGCAAACCTTCAGTGTGTGTTTGCTGATCCTCCTCTTGCGTGTTGCAGATGGGAGGAACCTGGTTTCTGCTGAACTCCGCCTCCAAATGCTCCTACCTGATGAAGCACGGCACCAAAGTGGAGCCCACAGTCATCAGCCTCACTCCTCCCTCCGGACCCGTCCAGACTGTGGCCATCAGCACCAAAACACGCATGTGAGTCCAACTGGGTGTTTGCCTCTGCAGTACCTTTGTTTAACAGCAGAGGGAGCAAATGTGCCACCAAATCTCCGCCCACATGGCACCGTGACTGCGGGCTTGAACAACATGTGGATGATTTTATAATAACAGGAAGACTGAAAACACATTTGTCTCTCTGTCCTCGATCATAACCCCAACAAGGAGAACATTTGGGGTCAGCTTGACCTGGTTTCGTTCCCGAGTAAACACATGTCCCAGTTGTGATAGAACATTCCTAATTATCCTTCCAAAACAATGACTTGGCTCATGGCCTAGACAGAGTTATGTCCTCTTCTCACGAGGAAGATGAAGGATAAAACGAGCTCCTCAGAGTTCATAGCACTACTGGACAAACTGAGCATCAAACTGAGCATCAAACTGAGCATCAAACTGAGCATCAAACTTGTCTTAAACGCTCCTCTCTTCTCAGCAATCACCAGTGTTGGGAGATTCAGCAGGTCTATCATCAGACGGCGACCCCAGGGAGACTGACGCTCAAAGGTCTCAGTTCCTCCTTCTCTCTCTCTCTTCTTAATCCTTTTTCCAAATTACATAAAGGAATGTAGACAGACTCTGACCCGTGTCCTCTGTCCTCTCCAGGCCCTCGTCCGGAGCTGAACACAGAGATAGTGATAGGGGAGACAGACTACACCTCCTATGCCGTCTTGTACTATCAGAAAATGGGGAAGATGACCATGAAACTATACGGTGGGAGCTCCTCAGATGTTTGCCTCTTCCTCACTGACCTCCATTTGGTTGTTTTTGCGCTGTAATTTTCTTTATATGACCTGACTTGATTTGACTTCATGTCCTCTGGTTGCAGGCAGATCTGTAGACAACCTATCAGAGCCGGTTTTGGCCAAATTTGAGACGCTGGCTGAAAAACAGGGACTGGGCCTGGCCTTCCTCTTCCCCTTCCCCACCTACAGTAAGTCAACGTCCACCATGTGCATCAGTATTCACTAGTTTTGATAATAAAAACAAAAAGAAAAGTCACATTCCTGTTGTGAGCCCAGATGGGTTTATATCTCAACTTAATATGAACAAAGTTACAGAAACAAGTTGGAGTTTAAAGGCATTTAAGTGTGTTCTGTTTTTTTTTTTCATAGGTCATTGTGGTACAGTGGACCAGGACCATGTGCTGAGTAAGTGCAAGCAAACACACACACACACACACACACACACACACACACACACACACACACACACACACACACACTCTCTCTCTCACACACACACACTCTCTCTCTCTCTCTCTCTCTCACACACACACACACACACACGATCTCACACACACACACATGCACACACACGCTCTCTCTCTCTCTCACACACACACACACACACATGCACACACGCTCTCTCTCTCTCTCTCACACACACACACACAAACACTCACACTCTCTCTCTCTCTCTCTCTGCAGACTGCGTCCCTACGTGCTGAGGCAGGGAGACAGATTCCGTCCCACTCCTCATGCTCAGCTACTCTCTGGATTTTGCCCCACAGATGCCTGGAAGGATTACTGAGATTAAAACAAACAAGTTTGAGACCAAATGCAAATAAACAAACTGTTACATTAGACTGTCAACTTCATTTGTGTATTGGAAAGATTTTGACTTTTTAGCTGCAACACAACTAAAGGCAATAAAAGAGGTCAAATCTTCCTCGGCTCCATCACGACTGCTCTCTCTGAGATTAATGATGGAGGAACCTATTAGTGGAGAGGGCCAGGGGGGCTGTGTGTGTGCGTGTATGTGCGTGCGTGTATGTGCGTGCGTGCATGCATGAACGACACCCAGATGTGAGGCTCCAGAGGGGGTTAAAGAGTTTGGTTACAAAAGCAGGTTACCAAATCATGCAACCCCCCAACTCAACTCAACGGCACCTTCTAGAGTGTGTGTGTGTGTGTGTGTGTGTGTGTGTGTGTGTGAGTGTGTTACACAACCACATCACTGCAAGTCTGTGCCCTTTTAGTGTCAAAAACCAAAAGAAACCATCGCTGATCACCAAGCAAATTCAAATCAGCTCTTTACATAACAAAGTGAATGCTTGAGCTGTTATAACTGCATTTGAAAGAGACGAAGAAGAAAAGGAAGAAGAAGAAGAAGAAGAAGAAGAAGAAGAAGAAGAAACATCACACTTCCCTCTGAAGAGCCTCATTGTTTCAAAGGGATGAATGAATGAAACAATGTTCTGCAAATTCACACATTATCAAAGCTTTCTAACAATCGGAACGAGTCTATAAAGATCAACCAAATGTTTATCTGCAGAACTGGCAACATGTTTTATGAGCCATGTTAAAGTGAAGCAACCTGCATCTAAAGCCCAGAACCAGCAGAAGTGACATCATAGACATGTAGTTAGTGCATCTATGAGATGTTTGACGTTGAAATGTGTGTGATTTTATATTTATTAGAGTTATGGTGAGCATATGTAACACATTTTTTGTTGGAAATTTCCACTCTTGACAAAGAGGTCATGAGAGATGGAGGAGGGTTCCTTCTTTCACCCCCTCTTCTTCCTCATCTCCCTCTTCCTCCTCACCTCCCCCGCTGCTCCCACTCTCTCTCTCTCTCTGTCTCTTTGCGTTTGTGTGACGGCACAGCAGGAGGGATAACAGATACAAGTGTTAAAAGAGAACTCGGAAAATAGTGGACAAGCGGACGAGAAGATGGCTGGAGTGTGGCGCTGTACGTTGATGGTGTTGGCGTTGATGTGTGTGTATTTGTGTGGATCCTCTGAGGCCGTGGGGGGAGCGAAGAGTCGACCTCGACCCCAAAGACGACCCCGCAAGAAGCCAAAAATACAGCAGAAGATGAATACACTCTGCTACCTGCTGCTTACCTGTCCTTTATCGAAAGTTTCTGATTGGGTTTTGATGTAAATGGGGCGACTTGGTTGAACAAAATTCCCGTAGAAGCAGATTTGCAAAGAGAGAAAGTCACATCTGGAAATTTCAGAAGAAACAGCAGCCTGAGAGCTCCACAGTAAAGAGCTCACCGACCTTTGCACACTTGACGGCTTTAAATTGATAATAATAATGATGTCACAAAAGCACAAATATTGCAAAAGAATTAGTGTAAAGCACAACACAGCTGCTTAATCTATTCATCCCTGAAATAAAGAGTATAATATAAGAAGTAAATGAGTGTGGGTGAATTGTTGATCATTCGGACACACTTGTGTAATTGTGTAAATATGCTCCATTAGGCAGTAAGGGAAATTTCACTGGAATACAAAGAAATGATGCAAACCTGAAATGTGTTCATGCAATTGAATGCATGCATTTTTTTGTTGGAAATTTCCACTCTTGACAAAGAAGTCATGAGAGGTGGAGGAGGGTTGCCTTCTTTCACCCCCTCTTCTTCCTCATCTCCCTCTTCTTCCTCACCTCCCCCACCGGTCCCACACATGCCACTTGTGTAACAGTAGTGATTTGCATGCAAGTAGCAAGTTGTGTAAGTTGTGTGAGGGGATTTTGTAGGGGCGGGGGTCGGGGGAGGACAGGATAGGAGGAGTAGGAGGAGTAGGAGGGGACTAGGAGCAGGACGATATAAAAGCCGTCTCCTTTGTCTGTAGATCACTACTTCTCTCACTGATACTTAAACTACGTCACAGGTACCACATCAGAAGAAGTAAACATGAGTAACACACTGCTGAAGATGATGGCCGTCCTCCTCTGTGCCCTGGCTGCCTGTGCTGATGTCATGCCGGTGCAGAACTTTGATCTGGAGAAGGTAAGACTAAATAACAATCTTTGATGAATCAGTGGTGAAGGGAAATGTTTAGAAATGATTTAAGAGGAACAGAAGAAATTGTGTGACTAATCTCCTTCCTCCTCCCTTCCTCTTTATCAGATGGCAGGTAAATGGTTCATGGTTGGAGTTGCCACTGACGCCCCGTGGTTTGTGAACACTAAGGCAACAATGAGTATGGGCACAGCCATGATGGCGCCAACAGCTGGAGGAGACCTGGATCTGTCCTACGCCAACCTGAAGTGAGTCTGAGACGAGTCTGTTAAGAAAAAAGCAGGTTTTTTCTATTAAACCTCAGTGCAAGGAGATACGGAACAGTCTGACCTCATGTGACTCCTTGTGCTTTGTCTTCTCCCCTCAGTGCTGACAACACTTGCTGGAGAATGACCAACCTGGCCAAGAAGACCACCATTCCTGGACGCTTCACTTTCCGCAGCCAAAGTGAGACACGCACAAAACACACTCTCACACAAACTGGTACAGACGTACATCAATGCCTAACCCTTGTGTGTTTCCTTATCTGCAGTCTGGAACAACGACAATGAAATGACCATTGTCGATGTTGTGTACCTGGATTTCGCTTTGGTCCAAACAATCAAGACAAAGGACGGAGTGTCTGAGATCCTCAACAAACTCTACAGTAAGACAACGAGATTCTATTTGTTGCTTGAATTTCCCCCGGTGCCTGTAAATCTAGAATGTTCTTCATTATTGGTTGCTATATGACACACTGTATACTCAAGTGTAGTCAAAGGTAGTCCCTCAGTGTGAACAGTGTTGTTGTGTTTGCAGGTCGCACCCCAGAGAGCAGCGAGACCCTGCAGCAGAAGTTTATTCAGTTTTCTCTGGATAGTGGAATTCAACGTGACAACATTGTGATCCTGCCAAAGAGCGGTAAGTGCACAGACACACACATAGACGGAGACGCTTTCCGTTCACACCTTTGACTCACTGGGCTCTTTCTCTTTTGTTGTTTCAGATGAATGCCCCGCCGTTTGAGGAGCCCCTCTCCCCCTCCCTCTCTTCTGCTCACTGATCTCCGCTGCTTCACCTGAGACAATAAAACTCCACTCAAGAAGAACAATCACACTTCTAAACACAACAACCACCCAATAAAAGGCTGAAGGATCAACATGAGACTTGCCAAACTAAGCCAACTTTTTTATATACAAATGTTTTATACCTGCTAATGTCCTCTGTGTTTTATACTGCTGTTATAAACCTGAAAGGCAATAAAAGGATAAACTATAACTTCCGACTTGAATTGTTCCATTAAGGCTCTAGCCACACTGGCCCCTGCTGCTTGAAAGGGAAGAATCCACAGCCTCTGTGCTCACTGTTAAGTTACAGTTCAAGATTAAACGTAAATCTCTTGAATAATTATTTAGACTTCTGGTCTGAATCTGTGAGTGTGAGATCATGACCTGTCGCCCTGCCACCAGCTAAACCCAGGTGTGTTCTGATACAAGCCTAAAAGAAAAAACGTGATGTCCGTGATTTTAGCCGGCAACGGACGTTCCCGGCGCATGCGCAAAACTAGTCCCGGGTTTAATATCGTCCCCCCTGTAACCCCTCTGTAACCAGAGGTAACGGGGAGTTACAGGGGGGGCGCCAGACCCACTGGTTAGGTCGAAGGCACGCTTGAAAAAAAACTTTCATGATGAAAAGGTCAAAGCCCTCGGCTATTGCTCTTAGACAGTGACAAAGGAGGAGGAGGTAAAACGGGCCCAGGGTAGAGGTATGTCAGTCATTGTCTTAAATAACAACTTAACATGAAAATAGCGTTAGCTTCTTAGCTTGCTTGTAACTTGTTGACTCCCCCTCTACATCCATGAAGCTACTATGCAACAGAGCTGGGCAAAGCTACAAACTATGATTTGAAAATAAGTACTCACTTCAGATACCTACAAATACATTTGCATAAATCCTTAGTGTCACATAACCACATTAATTTATGCAAGATTAGAATTGTGGGCTGGTGTAGCGTATAAAAATATATGTAAACCTACTTTTTTGTATAGATGCACTGAGAAAGTATCTGCAGCCACAACAGGCACCTGCAGAAGCTGCAGCAGACAATCCTCCAGTGTCTTCTTCACCTACTGAAGAATGTAAGTGCATGCATGGTGCATTTAATATGAACAGTTATAATTATTTACTACTTTACTACTTACTTTATCATAATGCCAATGCTTTGCTTAGCTGAGAGAAGCTTCTCCAAGCTTAAGCTCATAAAAACTATTTAAGGTCCACAATGTCTCAAGAGCGCCTAAATGGACTAAGTATTAATCAAGAAGTGTCCAGGCAGCTGTCGTTTGATGCGACTATTGATGCCTTTGCTGCAAGGAAGTCCAGGCGTGTACAGTTTTAAGTATTTGTTGTCATGGTAAAGTTATTTTGTTAGTTAAGGGACTTTCTTTTTTGCACACTGTTTGTGTTATGTGTGAATAATGTTACTGACCACCAGAGTTTACAAGAAATCTAGATTTGTATTAGTTTGGTTATTCAATTTTTAATATCATACATGACTCTACATAATTTGACATAATTTCAGTTTGCACAAAACAATTGCACTACACTCTACTTTGCACTGTTATTTATTTATTTATTTATCTATTTATCATTCTTTGTTATGTTTTTATAGGTTGTGTGACGTGTTATCAATACAAATACAAAAAAGGAAAAAATATTTATTTGTGTGTCCTTGCTGGTTTGAATGAGGGGGCGGGGGGGCTACAATCTACACTTTCGCCCGCTCCAAATCACCCAGGGCCGGCCCTGCTGATAGGGCTCAATACAATCTATGAATCATTGTCAACAAATAAGTCTTTGTCAGAAATGTCAAATATACTCATATTCAAACACACTGGCAAAGTGTGTAAACCTCTGAGACGATGAAGTTCTGCTTCCCTAAAAAAACAATTGGACGTTGTTTCTGACAATGTTTTTTCCCTTAATTGACAGTGCGCCATTTTACCACAGGGGGGCAGTATGTAACCAGTCGCAGATGGTGGTCTGTACTGGTATCACTTGTTAAGCACCAGGGACTAAGTCTGCAGCAGTTAGAAGCTGATTACCACAGCATATGGGTCAAAACAACACTGATGGCATTGATAATAAAGGTGCCATTACGCTCTAGATTACATATTTATCTTAATATTACTTTATTAAGAGAAAACCTGAGCACCTTCATCACTCGATGTCTGTTTATGTCGCTCAAAACCTTCAAAATTAATCCATAACTACATCTCCCTCCTTACTCTTTCAGTCTCAACATTTCTCTGACTATGAGTGAAGCCTGGGTTAAAGGTCAGGGGTCAGAGCCATGGTGTCACAGTGCCTCTCATCTGCTCACCTTCATGGTAACCTGAAAGTGATCCACAGAAGAAGACGACATGTTAAAGATCAGACACTCTTTATTCAACTCAACAGAACTCAAAGTAGAACACATGGGAGATGGTTTGGTCTGTCGGCGCTGATAATGAAGCTAAATCATCAAATTCACACCGCATGGTTGTGTGTGTGTGTGTGTGAGTTGGCAAATGTGCGATCAATAAATTAAAGTTTAAAAAAGGTAAAGTGGATGTTTTTCCAGCTGTGCCTCGGCCTCCAATACAGAATTCTATGTATTGACAGTGCCCTTCATGTACAAGGTTGCCACGGTAACTGTTTTACCAGTTATACAGAAAGAAACCAAACTAAATTTGCAATCAAACGTCTATGCTGTGAAAATAAGGTTCTTTAGAATAAACTGTACATCCGTTGAAAGCATGTCGACTCATGCGCCGTCCAACATGCATGCTGCGTGTGTGTGTGTGTGTGACAGAGGGCAGTGTGGAAACTGCTGGAGTGTGTGTGACGTACGTGTCTTCATCCACCGCACACACTCTGTAACGTCGCCTCGTTATGCTCGTTTTGCTCATTCGTGCTCTTCAAGCGCCCTGGACGATCGGATTAGTGAGGATTTCATGCAGCGGTCGGGAATTTGTCGTCTCGAACGAGCGAAATGGACCCAAAACTGGAAGGCACGAAGGATTCATTCGCCAAATCTGACATCAGAACCTCGTCCCAGACTTCCTTCCCTTCAGATGTTGGCTGATTTGTTTTGTTGATGTTTGTTGTTTGGTGTCATCGCTCACAGCTTCGCCCTGAAAAGAAGCGATGTCACCGTTTCCCCATCATGCTCCGGAACATTCCATACCGATACAATCTTGCGTCATACAATCCATAGCACATACTCGTGTCATGTGTGTGTGTGATTTCCCTGTCATGTAGATCTGAGAGGTTTTGTATCGAATCAGTGTTGGAACTTTTGGATGTAAATCTCTTGAATAAAGTCGAGAGAAAGAAAACAGAACATAGAACGTTTTGTATTTACAAAGCAACATGTGGCATCCGTGTTCCCCTCCACGCCACGACAACATCAGCGGGGCTGTCGTGTTGCGTTCAAGTGTCGTGAGATATGAGTGTGACATAATGGTTTGGTGTGTTGACTTGATCGTTTCTGATTTGTAAAAAAAAAACAAAAACAAAACAAAAACAAGAAGGAAAGAAAGTGAAACTGCAGCAAAGACTGGAGATAAATCTGCGCTAGCACACGACCCGGTACATGAGAAGTATTTGTCATATACAGTATTCAAAGACTCCTGAAAACTCCCAAAGCACGATACAAAGAAGGACAAGCCGGTTAGTATGTACACAGTCTCAGGTGCCCCTCTCGTCTCTCTCTAATACTCTGGATATATACGTAAAAAAACAAACAGATTTCTGTACATGTGTCTCCCACGGCCCGAGATCATTGTCCTCTCAGGTCCGTCTCTCTGCCTCTCCCGTGATTGGACGTTGGGGCGGGGTGGGCGGGGTCTCACTCCTTCTCTCTTCGGTTTCCATTTCCGTGGCCGACTGGTCACCTGATGACATCACCCCCCGCCCCCTCCCCCCCCTTCCTATTTGTCCTCTGGTCGTCGGCTGCTAGATGAACCACTCCTTCTTCGATTCGTCGATGGTTTCCGGGTTGTCGGCGCCGATGATGGCCGTGTCCGCCGACTCGCCGCCGGCCTCGCCGCTCCCCTTGGCCTCGTTGGTGTGGTAGGTGCCCTTGTGGCGGAACATGTAGCGGATGAGGAACACCAGGGTGCACAGGATGGTGAAGATCACCACGGCGATGATGCCTGAGGAGGGGACAGGGACGGGGGACGCAAAGGACAAGTGAGACTATGTTTGTTTAACAGCACGGGGAGGAGGACGGCGGGCTCATATGTACCTCCGATGATGGCGGAGTTCCTGTTGACTCCATCAGGGATCACTCGCTCCTCGTTGAAGGGAAAGTCTGGATCTGAACACGCAGAGAAAGACATAAACGAAGACTTTAACCAGCTGAGTTTGACTCCATCACCTTTGATTAAGAGGTAAATTGCAGGGGGTTAATGGTGGAGGAGCCTCCGTCTGCTCCATTAGCCCCTCCTGAGCCATAAACCTGCTCCAGGCACACTAATGGGACGAGCAGAGGGACGAGATTCATTAAACATCCATGACAGATCCACCGTTCATCTTCCTCTTCTGCTGCAGCCGTCGTCTGTAATTGGGGCCAAGCGAGCGAAAGGTGGTCCAGGTCGACGATGACTTGGGTATTTGTGAGAAAAGATTTAGCTTGCTCCGTCGCTATCTCCATTTTATCTCACACACACACACACACACACACACACACACACACACACACACACACACACAGTGAGCGCAGAAATAGAGCACTCCAGTTGATGGAGCGCCGTGATGATACGCCAGGGACGCATAGATAATCGCTCTATCGCTCTATTTATAGAGACGATAACGCTGAATGCACCCTGATGTCGAGGGAGGGAGGGGAGGGGGAG
>NW_027466885.1:347500-405000 GCF_046128005.1 Genypterus blacodes | reverse complement strand
GAGGGAGAGAGAGAGCTGCAAAGGGAGGGTGTGGCTGTGTGTGAAAGATGCGAGGAGAAGAGAGTGGAGTGTGGAGTGTCTGTGTGTGTGTGCAGGGGTAGAGAAGGGGGAGAGGTGATGATCAAACACAGTTGCCATGGCAACAAATGGAAGCTGATGCAGGGGAGAGAAAAGGGAGAGAGGTGGCGTGGGGTGTGAATGAAAACATGATGCGCTTGGGATGCATCTAAAGAATAGGAATATATGACACCCAACCACCATCACACACACCTACACACTCACACACACTTACACACAGCGTCTGCTTGCTGGTGCTGGCAGACAGACAGACAGACAGACAGAGATAAGGCGTCCTCAGCGTTCTCACACCGGCAGTTTTCACGCCTCACAGCAGCAAAGCACCAACGTGTGACTGATAACGCCGATGATGGCCGCATTCCATGTCTGTGTAGAGGCGAGTCATGGGCCTGCGCACGCATGAGCACGGCCCCAGAACACAGGTTTGGAACGTGACATCATGCTCGCTCCACTTTCATGTCATTTACATTTAGAATTCCTGCGTTCCAAACAGGTGTGTGGGCGAGAGAATGATAACGTGTCCACGCTGAGGAAGAAGTGAGCGTACAGGTGAGGAAGGTGAGGAAGGTGAGGAGGAGTGGAGCTATGGAGGAAGAGAGGGGAAGTTGGAAAGAAGCCACAGCAAACAGAGAGCGAGCCGAAAGGGGAGACAGACATGGAAAACACAATGTGGTCGAAACGCCCTTCTGTGCTGAACACACACACACACACTCGCACACACAGACACACACACAGGTGTATTCATCCAGGCCACCTCTATAGCTTCAGCCTGTGCAGATGCCAAGAAACCCAACAGAGGTGCAACAACAAGAATAGCTTTCCCCCCCTTCTGACTCTCACACACACACACACACGCACTAGGACACACACACAGGATTCTGCAAATCATTCCTGGCTTAACATTCCACCCACAGAGGAGAGCCTCTACCTGTCATCTCCTTCCTGCTGCAAAATCATTTACATAATGAACTATAACAGCAAACACTGAAATGATCAAAGCATCTCACACACACACACACACACACACACACACACACACACACACACAGCAGTATACAGTATATATGTCAGGCAAACCTGCTTCCTCTCCTCCTCTTCACTCCGTCTGCGGTCACCGATATGTGGATCTCTTACAGCAGCACGTTGGCAAACATCTCTCTCTCTCTCTCTTGCTCACCCTCTCTCTCCCTACCTCTCTCTACCCCCCTCTCTCTCTCTGCAGTGCAGTCTCTCCCCCCTGCCCCCCCCCTTCAACTACGCAGCTGGACAAAACCTGGATGGTGGATCCCCACCAGGGCCTGGATCAGGAGCCAAGCACAACTTACTTTGTTACAACCGGAGAGACGGTGATGTCATGCTTTACTGAACACACACACACACACACACACACACACACACACACACACACACACACACACACACACACACACACACACACACACACACACACACACACACACACACACACACACACTTTTTGCCTTTGATCTTACAGTAAAGTCACAAGATAAAGTATGCTGTCATCAATATGACAAATGATGACATAATAATACAGGCAGCATATGTTCAGGGTGTTTGGTGCAACTATTCACCACTTTAACCCCTCAGTAGACCTGCAGCTGCTCATAATACACAGAGAAAATGTGTTTCCTATAGCAACAATCAATGAAATAAACAAGACGAATGTGTCAACCTGCTGGTTGATGAAGGTTTGACTGAAGGAGGAGAAGCTTTATATCTTCATCTACAGGATGGTGATGACAGATGGAGCAGCAGAGGGACGCATGTGGGACATGTATGTGACGCACGCTGCCAGAATCAGAGTCAAGCAGATAGAGAGACAGAACGTTTACCCCACACACACACACACACACACACACAGACAGACTGACAGCTACGAGAAGCACAGACATACACACCCATGTATGTACATATATAGACATGCCATATGCTCTTACACACACCCATAACCAGACTCACACACACACACCACACATAATAACATTGTTACAGCATAATGCATCTCTGCATACACACACAGTATATGAATGCGCCTCACTATTACAAGCACAATGTTATCTAAGAATGCGCACACACACAGTCTCTCATGTACACACCCACCCACACACACACACACACACACACACACAGTGTATGCAGCATCTATAGGAAACAGCAGTGCGACTCTATAACATGTGCTGAATCATCTCTGCTCTTTCAGATCAATAACACTCGGGTACAATTACTCCTGACACCGCCGCTGTAAACCTCATGACCCAGACCTGACCAAGACACACACACACACACACACACACACACACACACACACACACACACACACACACACACACACACACACACACTTATTTGCTTAAAACACCTTTTGTTCATGACTTACTTATAACTTATAAACGTTACCTCAGCCTGTCCTGCTGAGTAATAAGTCGTCTTAATTATTTAAGGGATTCTTTAACATAAGCTCATAAGTTAATTATATATTGAGCTGCACTGAGGCTTTTTACTAAACTGTCTGCGTATCGATTTATCTATCTTGATCTGGTGCATCTTCATCTTTATTCAGGCTCAGCTCATCCCCATCGCAGCATCAGCAGACTGAGCCGTGACAGAGGAGACATCTCTGATCAGCATGTGTGTGTGTGTGTTCCGTGTGTGTGTTCCGTGCTAAACACTGAGGCTCTGTCTTCCAGAAATAGAGAATCTGATAGCTGTGCTGTACTGTGTGTGTGTGTGTGTGTGTGTGTTTGTGTGTGTGTGTGAGCCACTCTTGTCTCTGCGGGGCTCGACACAGAAGTGGAACACATTTGACAAGATGTGAAAAATGGCCTCCTTGTTGTGTCTCTTTGTCTTATTCTCCCCCATCGTTTCCGTCACACTTCTTCTTTTATATTCCCTTCAAATCCCACCATCTTCTTCTGCTTCCTCCTATTTGAATCCATGTTGATTTCTCTGAACTCTGGCTCTAATGAGATCTACAGTCATAAGTCTATTTGTGTGTGTTTGTGTTTGTGTGTGTTTGTGTGTTTGGGTTGGGCTGAATACAAGCTGGCACGTAAGGTGACTTTGGCCCGAGTGTGGCTCTCATCTGTTCTTTGTTAGGAGGACAAAGATGGATGGCTCCTGTGTTTTCTGCGTGTGTGTGTGTGTATGTGTGTGTATGAGGCGTGCACTGCAGTGTTTTCCCAGAGGCCCCTGTGGCGTGCAGCAGTCGATAGTTCTGGCTGGTGAGTGAAGTCGGCGCGTTACTTCAACCTCACTGACTTTGTCGCAACTTGCAGAGAACAACAGGAGCGGAGACGGAGAGAACTGGTGGGACCTGAGGCGCCCCCTGGTGGTACAGTACAGTCACTTCAACCCATACCAGCAACAAAGAAAGAACCTCATCTCAAAATGAATTCACGATCAGGTGATTCTGTCCATTCCTGCTCTCGCAAGACCTTTACTTTACTACCAGGCCTTTAATACTGTGATTATACAGCAATTAAAGCAGTTAATTGTTTCAAATGTCATGAATTCACCTCAATGTGATTGAAACTGCGTGCTTACCTCCACTATACGATTGAAAATGGATTTATTAAAGCGTATAAATGTGACTGCACGGCCTCACAGGGAGATTTACATTCAAAACGAGCCTGACTGGAACGTTTGGCTCGTAGCTGTGAAGCCTTTCTGTACTTCTCCACATCCCACTGACATCAACAAAGAGTCTCTGCAGCCCTCTGGCGCCCTCTAGTGGGAGTTATGTGTCACTACAACATGAGCATGAGCCAGAGAGAAGAAACCTCGGATGTCTGGTTTGATTTTCGTCCACACCACGTTTTTGCAGCGCCAGTCGCATCTTTCTGACTATTTCATCAATTATTAACAGTTGAAATCAGGGATATTTATTGCAGTTTTAAAAGTTGGGGCTCTTTAATGGATCCTGATCGAAGTGTCTGAGCCATGAGAGGAGGAGACGGAGGGAAACAAGAGAGTAGATGCACTCGATTGCATTTCAAGGAAAGGGTTGATACAGCAACAACTGCACCTCTTAAAGGGCCAGGACCCCCCAATAACATCAAACACAACATCTAACATACTCACCAAAGACTTTGCCTAAAAACAGCGTCTTCACCAGATTGAAGTGTGTGTCTGAGGCGTCCGGGAGTGTGTAGCTGACCGGAGGGTAATAATCCAGCTGAGACGAGAGGACGACAGACAGACAGACAGACAGAGAGAGAGAGAGCGAGCGAGAGAGAGAGAGAGATCATTTATCAGCATCTCCACTTAAACAGAGACAGAGTGTGTCTGTTTGTGTGTGTGTGTGTGTGTGTAAAACGACAGACCGCAGCACTGCTCAGTGGCAGATCTGCATCAGCACATTAAGCAGAGTACACCAGATGATGAAGAAGAGGCAGAGGATGGGAAGTAATTATTAATGACTGCCAGAGAGGGAAAAGCCTCAATGTCTCCCTCTTGTGGTCAAACTAAGCTAAGATAAGAGAAACACAGCGGTCACACAGGTCCCATCAGATCAAAAGCTTTTTCTTGGAAACACTCACAGGCCGAGAGAGAGAGAGAGAGAGAGTGGGAGAGAGAGAGAGAGGGAGAGGGAGAGGGAGACGGCGTGCGTGTTTGCGTTGCATACAGGACTTTAATATGCCTCCAACATAATTAACTTGTTATTGCCGTTTCGCTCAAATTTCTAATTAGCTTGAAGGCTCTGAGCTCAGGCTGCTGATGAGAATCATTGCGGCACAACAAATTGGTTTTTATGTGTTCACCCACCGTCCATCTCTCTATCCATCTCTCCTTTATTCTCTCTCTCTCTCTCTCTCTCTCTCCCTTCGCCACAGGAAAAGTTATCTCAGCAAACCGCTGGCCCAAAGCTGAGGAGGAAGAGGAGGAAGAGGCGGAAAACAATAACTTTTGTTCCTGCGTATTTTAACGGATATTTGCTCCTTTGACGCTCTGGACTGCAGCCGTGCCCCTGCTCCACTGTTTATCTGACACACACACACACACACGCACACACACACACACACACTGCATATCCTAATTTGATTCTTTCACCAAAAAACCCCAGCGGAGCACCATGAGTGTGTGTGTGTGTGTGTGTGTGTGTGTGTGTGTGTGTGTGTGTGTGTGTGTGTGTGTCTCTCCACGGTGGCTGCAGGATGGGATAATGGGCCACAATTAAATTGCGTTCAGCTTATTTACTTTTATCTCAGAAAACAAATAGGCTGCTGAAGCGGGGAGGGCAGGCCGAGTATGAACCCCACACACACACACACACACACACACACACACACACACACACACACACACACACACACACACACACACACACACACACACACACACACACACACACACAAACACAAAGAAAAAAGGTCCACAGAGAAGAACAAACGCATCTTTATCAAACTTTGTCAATTACAGACCCAGTTTGTGTGATCCCGGCTCTAAACGGCTCTTTTTAAACGACACACACTCCTCTGGGAACTCTTCTTCTCTTCTTCCATAAGCAGCAGGAATCAGAGAGGAAATTAACAAAGGGTGAAAATCCATTTCCTTAAGTATGTGCCGAGGAAGAATCCAATCTAGCATAGCCACATATTAAACACAAATACACTATAGGATGGGAACTGTTATGACGGTGTTGTTTCCATGGTGATATCAGGTGGGACTTTAAGCTTGTGATGAAGTGAAGCGACGCTCCAGGTGACTGGAAGACGCCGGAGACGGAGGAAGACGGACGTCCACGTGCTGCATTAGAGTGAGATTGCATCAGCGTGTTTGAGATCGTCGTGGAAACAGAGCTACATACACACACACATCAAAGTGGATCCCTCTTATCATATTTCCCATCGTCCCTCGCTCCCCTTCTCCGTTCTTTCAATCCTCCTCTCTTCCCTCTCTGATTCCAATCACCGCCCGCCGACTCGTCTCCCCTCTCGTCTCTGCAGTGTCTTTAAACTTTAAACAGCCGCTGGTCTGAGTGACTCAGGGCTCGGCGGTGCTGATGGCGTTGGCCCGGTGCAGTCAGAGGTAAACGCTCTTCTTCTCCTCCCTCGACCCTCTAAATTCATGTAGATCCCTCCTGCATCTCAGGCTTTTATTGCTCCTCACTTGTATCTCAGCGTCTTACATTATTACATCTTTAAAGAATGAAGCCATAACGTTGCCTTTGAGTAACACACAGATAAGACACTTGTCCTCTTCCTGTCAGCAACACTACTGTGCACACTGGCTGAAAATGGACAGCTTTAGGTGCTTCCTGTTGCATATCACCATCAAAACCATCTACGTTCATGTCACAGTCTGGGTCCTAGCCTTCATCTCCTCTCTCCTCTCTTCCTCATCCTCCCATCTCTCCAAAGCGAATGTGGGAAACCAGATGGTCGCTCAGGGGACGTAAACATTCTCATAGTTTGTTGTTCAGAGTTACCTGGAGGACACGCGGACCAGTTAACAGTTCAGTCACACATCCAACAAAGTAAGAGTGTACGGGTGTGCCAGGGCGTGTGTGTGTGTGTGTGTGTGGGTGTGTGTGTCACTTTGAATGGTGTTTGGAAATAGATGTGCTATGTGGAAGCGCTCCCGCCGGTGTGATCAGCAGCTGCAGGACGCCATTTAGCTCAGGAAATGAGAGAGAATCCCACTGGATCATCCACTTTCATTTCCTCCCTGTCAGAATTCGCACAATGGCGCGTGATCACAGGCGACGCAGTTGGATTGAGCCGTATACATGAACCAGGGGAGGGAGAGGAGACGTATGGATGTGACAGAAGATATCAACACCCTCAGGCAAGCAACACTTAAAGGGTTTTTCATAGATTTGCAATTAAAAAGCTGAGAAATAAGCGGCGGTTGCTCCGTGACCCCGTGGAGTCACAGAGGCTGGTAGGAGACTTTCACCATCATTTCTTCTTCATATATGTTCTAGTTGATCTATGTTGGTTAGTAATGTTTACACGGGACTCGTATGAACACAAACTAGAGCCTCGTCTCCTTCCTGACAGCTACACACTCTGGTTTGATGGTATTGATCTGCGTCGAGCTGTTTACACCCACCAAACGCAAAAGCACACGTGACGGCGGTGATACACGGGCATCGCAAGCCATCTGTCTCATCTAGAACACACACATACACACACACACACACACGCACACACGCGTGCACAAGCGGGCAGATCTACATTCAGCGGCGATCACAAACACACAGATCGATGCCGCTCCACTCAGGCCGTCTACTGGAAGTGGATTAACAGTGGCAGAGGGCAAACAGTTTCATCACGATGGAGGACTGAAAACCCAGTGTGTGTGTGTGTGTGTGTGTGTGTGTGCTTTGTTTGCTTGTAAGTGCCATCTTGAAATAGCAGCTTACTCAGTGACTTGCAGTTTACGAGCCTCCATCTAAAAGCTTGAAATATCTGTTTATCTGTGTGTGTGTGTGTGTGTGTGTGCTTGCGTGCATGTGTGTGTACCTGGATCGTTATGCTCCTGTCCTTGCGGGTCATGTTGACGCTGTGCGGCTGTCCGTTGGCCAGGTTACGCTGGTCCACGTCGATGGCGAACGGCTCCCGGAGACCCCCCAGGTTGTACCGCACCTGCAGCGAGCCTGAGGGCAGACGGGCAGCAGCAGGTGGTTAACACACACACACACACACACACACACACACACACACACACACACACAAACAGACACACACACACACACCTTCAAAAAGCTCCAACACCTGCATTTATCTTGATTTAGGGTCTAAATGTAATTAAAGTGCGTCATTGCTTCCAGCAGAGACATAAGTGGAAGTTATTTATGAGACAATAAACTCGTGTCCAGAGAACGTTATGTCTTTGTCTTCAGATGGACTGAGAGAAAGTCGGTGTGTAAGGAACGTGTGTGTGTGAGTTACCGTTCTGCCTCAGCACCACGGCCAAGTAGTCCTGCGTCTTGGAGCTGACGTACATCAGAACGGCGGGGGCGTTGGAGGTGCTGAAGCTAAAGGCCACTTCCTCCCTGGTCAGATTGACTTCCTGCGGCGTCAGATGGTGAGCGGACGCCGCCTTGGACTCCTTGCTGGCCGCCGCCGTCGCTTCGGGCGGGAAGTTGTACCTCACGAGCGTGCCGGCCTCGAAGAAACCCCCGACGTCTGCAGGGAGAGAAACAGACGAGGGAAAGAGATGAAGAAGAGAGGCGAACACACACACACACACACACACACATAAATACAGGGCGAGCTGAGGAGGTGGAGGAAAGCGAGTGTTAAATTGCTTCGCTGCAGCATCTGAAATAAAACAATACACTGTTTACCAGTACATTAGCAGGCCTAATGACATATTGCAGCCATTCCAGCGAGCTTATTGATTCTCTTAATCAAGTGTTGAGAGGCAGAGAGCTTATTTCTCACTGGAACGTGTGTATGATGTGTGTATGTGATGTGTGTGTATGAGGTGCGTCCTGCAATGAGCTCCAAACACCCGGTGGGCATGAAATGAAAAGAGAGCGGTCACGCCGCGTGCATACATGGCTTTTTGCACGATTGCCTCCATTCACTACATCCCTTGACGGCGAGGCGGCGGCGGCTGACACGTTTATGTACGTCGCCCTGGAACGCTCGCCGTCTTCCGTCATCTCCCGCCCCGACGCGGCACGATAAATACTTCAAGCTACATTAGGTGAATTTAATAAAAGGCTCATTAGGAGAAAATGGCCAAATTCGCTGAGTGGTGTTGACATAGCAGCGAACAATTTCCCCCGTTCAGCCGCACCACCAATTTGGTCGTCCATTCTGCTGTGCAGCCACGCGGCTTTAAGCCTGCGGAGGCCGATTTCGCCAATCGCTCCGTGTTAACCGGGCTGAGTGCTTGTGAAGTTTCCGAATAGGCGGTTTTTACTCCCCAGGTCTCAGGCAGCTGGATCGGCCCGGTGTTCACCAGGATTTCACTCTGCCGGCTGCTTTGTCTTCCCAAATATGGAATACTCAGGGAAACGTCCCGTCGCTGCCAGAGTGACAGCAGAGCGACTGATGGAGACGAGCGAAGGTTTATACGTTAGAATGAAACAAAGTGCCTGTTTAGTCCTCACAGCAGATTGAGCCACTGGAATGACAACACAAGACATATGTTAGACTGAAGCTGTTACAATACGTTGTTAGAAGTCTTCTGATTGGGACGTGTTCAGTGACGGGCATACACAGGAGTCATTTGGTCTTTCAGTGCCCAAACATAAACATTCCCTCTGAAAATCTGAATTTTTCTGTCAGATATCACATGACCAATTATTTGTGGAATATTTTTGGGTCGATTTATTTTGTACAAATAATTAAAAAACAACAACTACTAATATATTTCTCTCTTTTTTTTATTGATTTTATTGAATTATTTTTGATAAATGTTTTCCTCAGATTTTCTTTTCAATTTTTTTTAAAATATTTACTCCTTCACAATTCCACCCCATTTTTTTTAGGTGCCAAAAAAAAATCCAATAAGAGTTTGGACTCTCGAAGGGTTAAAAATAAATGGTTGTTACGTTTCACATCAGATATTTATGGATTATGGAGAATTTATGAGTCAAATTTATGTCTCAGCTTCTCCTGCAGTTCAGAGGAAACAGACACACACACACACACACACACACACACACACACACACAAACTCACACTCTGCTGCAGGCCAGGTTCTCTTTATGTGTGTGTGTGTGTGTAATGTGTAAAGTTTGGGGTTTTGGGAATTCTCCAGGTTTCTTTGTGTATATGTGTGTATGTGTGTGTGTTGTATTGTGTGTTCATGTATATGTATGGAGCTCTGCACAAACCATGCAAACCTCAAGGGCAGAAAAGCGAAAGAATAAGTGTGTATACTAATAATGCTGCAGGATCCCTGAGCGCTGTGTAAATATGGATACAATGGAAATGCAGCGTGCAATTATGGCTGGCTTCATGCATTTTTCACTCGCTGGGAGGAAAGGGAGAGGAGGAGAGATTACAGCGAGGAGGAGGAGGTAGAGGAGGACAGGGAGAGGGAGGAGACAGAGGAAAGAAAAGGAGAGAACAAAAGGGGACGGGAGCGGACATGAGGGAGAGGTGACGAGGTGGGATGGAGAGAAGGAGGGGAAGGTAAATAAAGGAGGAAGGAGAGGAGATAAGGGTGACAAGGGACGGGGACGGAGAATGGAGGAAGAGGTCGAAAAGGACAAAGACGGGGACGGGGGGAGAAGAGGGAAGAGAGGAAGAGGAGAGAGGAAGAGGAAGGAAACAAAGGTACTAACAGGGACACGTCATGCACACCAGCAGACACAAGGGTGCGCTCTCTGCCTTACTTTGCCTCCTTCTGACAACCAATCAGGGGTAGGTAGAGGAGACAGAGAGAGGGAGGGGGAGAGAGAGAGAGAGAGAGAGAGACACACACACATACACACACACACAAGGAGGCGTCTACATCTTTAAATGCCTGATTGGTTTTGACAGAATTCAAACTTTTTAGTATGTGTTGTATTTGAATTTGAGTGCAAATCGTCACTCTTGTCCCCACTACACACACGCGCGCACACGCACACACGCACGCACGCACGCACACACCTCTCTGCATCTCTGTCATCTCGTCTCTCCCCCCCCCCCCCACCCCTCCACCCGGCGGGAGCACAGGGGAGAAACACTCTTCAGCTTTAGGAAACAAATTAATTCACGTGTCGGCGGATCAACTGTGTGACTGAGAGCAAGCAGAGCGCCTCTGACAGCGCCGCCGCTCTGCCGCTCTGCCTCGCTCCCCAGAGCATCTTATCAAAACTTGTTTTATGGGGGAAGCAGAAACTTTGGTGCAGCGTCTAATGAATCCCTGTGAAACAAACAACGAAACCCTTCAACTACACGCCAAGACACCACTGACACTTCTTCTTCTTCTCCTCATTCTCCCAACTTCTACCTTCACTAATGGCGGCTCCTCGTCAGCACTCAGTATGCACGAGAGCGCTCAGTCTAAAATCACGGAGGATCTGCAGGGAAGCACAAAGTCACGAAGTCCATGCCTTTTATCACAAACCCTGAATCTGATGATGAAGGAGCCAGATATCCTTCCTCATCTCTATGCCGTCTTTAGATCACAGGATGTTTGAGCTTTGGTGAGGCGGTGAAGATGAAGATGAAGACGTCAGGAGTCTCACCTATTTTGCAGAAGGGCCCGTCGTAGGCGGTGGTGCTGCAGTCACAGGAGTAGCCGTTGTACTTCTCCACGCACTTCCCTCCGTTGTGACAGTACATGCCGTAGCTGGTGCAGTGACCCTGGCAACCGGGCTTGACCCCGGGCGTGACCATGGCCCGCTCCTCCAGGTCCAGCGTGGCGCCGTTCATCCGCAGCGCCCGGATGCAGCCCAGGAAACCGCGCTGCCCCCCCGCCGCACCTAAGAGAGAGAGAGAGAGAGGATGAGCGAGGAAGAAGAGGGAGTGAGTGAAGGAAAACGAGGACGAAGGGGCGTCAGGGTCGTTTTTGTCGGAACGCGATGCGATTTGTGTTTTAATCTCTAATCATAAGGACGTTTCCATCCCGACGCCTGGAGGAAGGGACAGCGTTGTCGCGGTGATAATCACTCCGGAACTGCGACGCGGTTCTTGAAACAACCTTCATCTTGTTTGATTTCCTGCCTAATTACGGCGGCCTAATGAACACTGTGTCGACATGAACAATCCCCCAGCAAACACCGGCCACACACACACACACACACAAGCTCACACACACCACCGCGCCACACCTGATTTGACTGAGTTCGATGCGAGCGTTAATGCTCAGCCTTGGGGTGTCGATGGCCGATCCACTAAAGCGAACGCCATCGCCAGCGCCATCTCGGCCGTGCACCATTACAGTCTAACTACCCATTAACACGGACAGGGGAGGGGCGTTAAACAGATTAATGTGCCTCTAAAAGACCGCAGCCATAAACACACTCATAAACATACACCCGCAGGTATAGATGCACACCCGGAGATGCACTGTACGCACACACACACTCACACACACACACACGTGCAAGATCATTAACCAGAGCCGAGGGCCGTTTTAGTTATTAAAACCTCTCAATTACAGCGTATGGATGACAGAGGGGCGTCTGTCAGAGGAGATACGTTAGAGGGACACACACACACACAAACAAGCACACACACCCACACACACCTGCTAGTGTAGAAGCACAGACATAATGCACAAATACAGCAGGATATACAGCGAGATAAGGCTAATATTCTACTGGTGTTTGTACATGCTGCAGGCGCTCTCACACACACTTTCACACACACACTTTCACACACACTTTGGCTCCACGCGTGTCCCGGCCTCACAGTGGATTTGGCCGCCACAGAGCCTGTTAATTAATCCATTTTGCAGCACTGATTGGCTGGAGGTTTCTGCCACCTGTTTACTCAGGTCTGAATCAGTCTCTGATTAAACGGACAGCAGGTTCTCAGGCCTGTGGAGACCGACCTGCACACACACACACACACACACAGGTGTCTGCAGTATAGCTTAATCACAAATGGTATGCACACACACGCGAGCACATTGTGTGACGCACCTAAAGGCAGAAATGGAACTTGGAGACAGAAGCAGTGGCACAGAGTGAACACACACACACAGACACACACAGGCACACACACACAGGGACATACACACACAATTACATTTATTCATTTGTCAGTGGGATCTATGTTGCTTATGGGTATGTTACTCTATAATGATGTGCTAATGAAGACACATTTTATATTCATTAAGGCACACACGCGCGCGCACACACACACACACACACACACATACACTCACACACTTTCTAATGAAGAGAAGCTGATTTAATATTCACTTTAAGATTGCGTAGGATGAACAGTTTGACCTTCTGGCCTACTTCAACTTGTGTGTGTGTGTGTGTGAGACAGTATGGTTTCTCTACTCTTGCATAATGATGCCTTAATGAAGACACACTTAAGAAAGTGGGTGTACACATGCAAATACTCCCTGACACACACACACACACACTCACACACACACACACACTGCACCAAGTATCTGAGTCGTACAGCGTTTTGTGGTGTTCTTCCTTCTTCTTCTTCTTCTCTGTTTTTTTGTGTATCCGTTGTGTGTTTAGTATGGCTGCTATTAAGGATGCCATTTCATACTTGGGTTTAACGGTGTGTGTGTGTGTGTGTTTGAAATGCGCGTCGTCTTTAAATGCCATTCCGATCGCCTTCCTACGCCACTGGCATTTCCGTGGGATGATGGTATCATACAAATTCCATTTCAGCCGCCCGGTGCCTTTACATCCGCTGTGTCCTTAAAGCTGCGGCGCCTTCCTGACAATAAGGGACGAGCTTCCTCCGTGACGACCGCACAGAGTACACACATTCTGTTGGTAAAAAACTTCATGCCTCAGTCAAGGAGGTGCTGTTTTTAGGGAGGAATCCATTAGATGTACATAGTGACCTATGATTTTTAACCACGCCCTTTTTTTCCCCCTCCCCAATTGTTACATGTAGAATGTTTGGGTCGTACGAAAGTTGTGGGGGCATGGCTTATTCTTCAAAACATGCTGACTCGTCTGCTGTAACCAAACACTCAATACTGATGTGAATGAATGAAGCACAGATTGACCTGCAGGTGGCGCGACAGTTACAGTTCGTCAATAACTTGGTTGTATGAATCGAGACCGCGTCTTTGTCCGCGTCGTCTTTGACTCGTCCTCATTAAATGTTACCTACTGGTCTGGCAGGTGAGAGAGGCCGGTTTCCCTGTGACACACACAGACACACACAGCGAGGGAGAAGCCAGTCCGTGACAAAAGAAAGCATGCAGAAAAAGACAAAAGAAAGACAAAAGAAAGAGAAAAACAAAGCCGAGCATGAGACAATCAAGCAAAGGAAACGTGCAAAATCATATAGGAAGATGTGACAGTGAACATGAATCACAAGGAGGGGAAATTAAAGGAACAGACGGCGGCATTAAGTGACTAACATGTGGACAGATTTATGTTTATATTCATATATGTGGTGGATTGGAATAAAAGCTAACAGTCTGAAGTAAAAGACAGCATGCTGATGGTATAACATTTACTCTCAAGGCCATTAGAGCAAATGAGCCACTGTGCAGTAAACACCGAACCAATCAAATGCTTGGTGAGAGCGTATTAGCAGAGAGAGAGGGAGTGAGCGAGAGAGTGACAGTGAGAGAAGGAGAGCGAGAGAGAGAGAGTGAGGGAGAGAGTGACAGTGACAGTGAGAGAAGGAGAGAGAGAGAGAGAGTGAGTGAGTGAGAGAGAGTAAGGGAGGGAGAGAGAGTGAGAGTGAGAGAAGGAGACATAGAGAGAAAGTGAGGGAGAGAGTGAGAGTAGCAGAAGGAGAGAGAAGGAGAGAGAGAGTGAGTGAGAGAGAGTGACAGTGAGAGAAGGAGAGCGAGAGAGTGACAGTGAGAGAAGGAGAGAGAAGGAGAGAGAGAGTGAGTGAGAGAGAGTGAGAGAGAGAGAAAGTGAGGGAGAGAGTGAGAGTAGCAGAAAGAGAGAGAAGGAGAGAGAAGGAGAGAGAGAGAGATCATAATGTCAGTATTTGCGGATTAGAGAGAGGTGATACAGAGACAGATGAGACAGAGACACGTAGGGACACATGGCTCTGTTCCTGCGTATGAACTGTGTTTCTTCTTCTCTCTCTTTTCCTTCTCTACTGTTCCACCTTCAAACAGCCGCATAGTTGTCAATAAGTGCCGAGGCCTGAAGTGGCAAAAGGTCGTCACTCTCTCCTAATCTCTGGATCAAGAGCCTGAAGATCGATGTCTCTCTTTTTCACACAGGAGGTCAGAGGTCAAATCTAAACCTCTTTCCATTTACCCAGCCAAGTTGCGCAACTCCTCTTCCCAAGCAAGAACGGGGATTAAGACCTCCTTCACCTCACCTCCTCCTCTCCTCCACCCTGTTCTCCATATCTCCTCGGGAGCCGGGAATATGCAAAGGAGACGACGTCTGGGGCTCGCTATCTGGCAGCGACGTTTTTGAAGTCTCAAAGTGACAAAACCTTTCCATCCTCGTCAGGTTTCTCACTCACACGACCGCATAAATACGCTGGGAGGCGAATAGGGGCGCGATAAGGTGAGGATGTATTTGAATCAGCGAAAGCGACGATGAAATTATGGTATAAATGAGGATCAAAGGGGGTAAGACTGCCACTTTGGCACGCCTGATTGGAATTTGGAGCTATCTCCTTTGGGCAGAACTTTTTCCCAAGCATTAGAAAGAAGCTATATGATCCGCCTCAGCACTTTTCCTCCTCTATCCTGCAAATCCCTAAAACTATTTCAGCCCTGGAGTTTGGTTCGCGGGGCTCTTGTCAGCTCAGCACAAAAGCTGGAATGAGATAGAGAAGTGAGAGCCGGGCGACAGCCAGGAAACCACCCAGATCTTCTAGCTATTTGAACCTTTGTGAGAGGAGCTGGAGAGGCTTTGGGTGGAGCGGGAGACAAAGCCAGCAGCAACAAAGCAGAAAGACTCATGTAGGCAGAACTTAAAGCGACTGTGGCGCCGGAATAAGACGTAATCCCTACGCTAACTGATATAGCACCCGTGTGTGTGTGTGTGGGCTCTTAAGACAATACATGCGTGTTATAAGTCTTGGAGCGAGACATGGATGACCTCACTAAGTGTAATAAGTTAGTGTTAGTCACACACACTCACAGCAGGGCGCCAACGCTCAGCAAAGCTTTAATTTAACATCATTAAAAACTCTGCTTCACGGTTTGCAAGCAGATCCGTGTGTCCACATGTGGGGGAATCATTAAAGTGTGTATGTGTGTGTGTGTGTGTGTGAGGGGGGGTTGGGATTAACATTAATGTAATTCCAAACTGGACAGGAAGCTCTTAAGGAGGAACACAGAGTAAATGTGATGAGCTAATAAAGGCTGAAAACACACACACACACACACACACACACACACACACACACACACACACACACACACACACACACACAGTCAGTATGGAAGGATTCTTAATAAACAGTTCAATCTATGTATAATGACATTAATGCTGTGCACGTAATGCTTTTATTTCCACCAATAAGAGCTCATAATTATGGTGTGTTTCCCCTGTGTCTGTGTGTGTGTGTGTGTGTGTGTGAGTGTTGTCTACGCAAAGGGGATTTAAAATATTCAAATTGCATTCAGTTGTTTAACATATAAGGGCTGCTAATTGTTTTAACAGTGTGTGTGTGTGTGTGTGTGTGACTTACCCACGTAGAGCTGGCTGAAGAGCTCGAGCCTGGTGTGTCCCTGTGCCGGGGCGAGCCTGGACGCCCTGTAGGTCTGGTCCAGCTGGAGGACGGCCTCCTTCACGTTGCGCTCGGCCATCACGCGGTGCCACTGGTCGTCGTTGAGGGGCGTGGCCGAGTGTACCGTCAGCTCCACCGCCCCGTTGCCCACGTCGAAAGAGAAGGAGACAACTTTGGGAGCTGGGGAGATTAGAGAGGGAGACGTTTGTCACCCTGAAGCATGTTTATCCCGCATTTCCTCGACATTCCCGGCGTTCAAAACAAACATCACAACTTTCCAACTCATAACTTCTGCTCTGTCGTCGTTTACTCTGCAGGTAAATATGCATTCAATTTCTCATCTAACGGCTCATTTGTTTCTAGGACAGTCATTTGGCTTGTATAGATTTCAGCTTTGCGATACACGACTGCTCACAGCTTTGGACAGGAACAATCCGGCAGGTGGTCGATAGACGACAGGACCCGTCTGTGTGTTAGCGAGGCACAAAGTTATGTTTCTACAGAAAAAAAACTGTTTCCATACGTCTGTGCTGTGCAATGATTGAACCAAAAGAAATGAAGTTTTTCTCAAGGTTTTTGGAGAGAGGTAGAGAGGGAGGGAGGGGGGAGAGGGAGGGAGGGAGGGAGGGAGGGAGAGACAGGGAGTATGTAAATGAAGAAGACCTAAAAAGCAGACAAAGTGGAGCAGAAAGCGTCCTTGTTTTCGGGCGGAATTAATTTTCATTACCATAAAGTGAATTGATTTGTGTTTGTGTGTGTGTGTGTGTGTGTGTGTGTGTGTGTGTTTGAGATGTGTGATGCCAGATGCAATCTAAACACTCCTAAGTTATACAGTTACTTTAGCCCCATATTTCCACTTACCAACAGAGGGCGCTATTAAACCTTTTAACCAAATTGGGACCCTATTTCTGAATTACTGCGTGTGTGTGAGTCTGTGTGTGTTGTACCGCCTTCACCCTCCACTCTAAACACAGTTGTACGTCATGTATTTCAGAAGTACGAGCTTCATGAATAAATACGTCTTTAATTGCGAGAGGGAATAAAACAACAGAGACAAAACAATGATTTAACTACATTTGATTGTGGTGGGAAGTGCAATTAAAATCCAATTTGTATCTGCTGAATGTTTGATATGAAGACCTAAGTGTGTGTGTGTGTGTGTGTGTTGGGTTGTGTGGACATTATTCGCCCCGACATGCACTCAGGGTTGTTGTGTAATTGAGGCGGCAGCAGGTTTTAGGCGCTGGAGTGCATAATTGTAAGAAGTATTCATCTTCCTTTTTACAACATCTTCCTCCTTCCTCTTCCTCATCCAGGCTGCCCTTTACTGCTGCTGCGCTGTTTGTTTTGTTAGCTTTGTTCATTTATTTGCTCCTTCATTCATTCTGTCGCTCCCTTTATCTTCCTCTCCTGTACACCTGACCTCCTCCCTCCCTCCTTTCCTTCCTTCTTTCCTTCCTTCCACATTTCCTCTAAGCTGCAGAAACCCGAGCAGAAAACCAGAAATAATCTCAGCCAACGTTCTCCTGCCAGGATGTGCTGAGTGCATTAACCTCGGAGATAAATCTTAAAAAGTGCTTAAACACCACAGTACACAACACACACAACACAACACAACACAACACACACACACACACAGACAGGCGCACACAGACAAACAGTGTGAGCCCTCTGACAGGCTTTAGTATGCTGAATTAATGGCGGCAGTATGCACGGAGAGCAGCACTGCAGGGCAGAGAGGAGCGACATCAGTTATTCTAAATGCTGAACAAAAGCCAAACATATATCAGAATAGTGCTGTAGGTACAGGGTTAGTATTATATGTGTGTGTGTATATATATCGGTGTGTGTGTGTGTGTGGGGCTTCAGCAGCACTATAAAGCAAGATGGATGTCCGACAACTTTCTATTTTATACTCCATCTGCAGGCAGGAATGAAAACTAAAGTGCCCTCGGTGCAAACCCAGCTTGCCTCATCTATTTGCATAGTTGTGATGAATGTCATAAGTGTGCGTATGTAAGTGTGTGTGTGCGTGTGTGTGTGTGTGTGTGTATACTGGCATCTTGGCCTGGGGAAAATCCAGCAGGGCTTTTTATTTTTCTATTTGTTTGTCGATTAATCTTTTAATATGGAGGCTGAAAGAGCCAAGTCGTAAATTATGCGTCACCACAGAGCAACCAAACAAAGATTAATAGTCAGAGAGATTGTGTGTGTGTGTGTGTGTGTGTGTGTGTGTTTGTTTCTGTGTGGGAAAACCAGCATTGGGTTGTATGTGTGTGTGTGTGAATACTGCCAGTATATTATCTTTTATTTTTCTGGAGCTAATTCGCTCCTTGTTTGTCTCATTTGCTTTGTTCTCTGCACAGTCTGCTCTCTTTCAGGAGGGCAACCCAAACCTGCTACTGCTTAAAGCTCCAACATGATCGCAAACACAAGCTCCACTAAGCTCCTGCCTGTGACTGAACCGCTCTTTATTAAACATAACTTCACTTCTTTACTCTTATCTGAGACCAACATGCATGGGCCAAACGCTAAAGACATCCAGCCTGCGTCCCCTAATGTGTGTATTATGTGTGTGAGACAAGGTGGAGGGATGGAGGGATGGAGGGATAGAAGGGTACAAGGAGGATTAAAGGATGAAAGGATGGATGGTCACATATTTTTTCAGTCCAGTCACTTTAAAATAAAAGAAGAAGAAGCTGTGTGTGTGTGTGTGTGTGTGTGTGTGTGTGTGTGTGTGTGTGTGTGTATTGATGTTTTGGGTCTGAACTTTATGTCCTCACCTAACCGCAGCTATAACAAAATTGTGAGCGCAGACGTGACGTGAACACCTCCGTCGTAGTCATGGCTGAAAATGTTGGAGCGAGACAGCGGCGTCCCAGGAACCCATTTTAATGGCTGTCCTAAAGTTGAGCGTTTTCCTATTTCATTTATTTTTCTATTACAGCGATCTCTGCGTACGTCCTGAAGGCAACATCTCACACGTCTCTGTGCTGAGGTTGAGAGACGAGACGCGTCCATCTGATCTGACGTCTTTAAGTGTGTCTAAAGTCACAGTTTTGTTAGGAGGACATTTGTGTGTGTGTCTGTCAGTGCCTGCGTGCTTTTGAGCTCCAGCTCAGCCTAATGCCGCTTCATTTCACGCCCTGACTGGATTGTAGCAGCGAGAGGGCAGAGATTATGTGTGTGTTTATGAGTGAATGTGTGTCTTGTGTGTGTGTGAGGCGATTGTGTGTCTAACCGAGTGCTGTGGGGCAAAATGCAAGATGATAGCAGAGGGGGAGAGGAGAGGAAATGGGATGTGGGGCATTTTGAAAGCTTGGACATATACACACACACTATCTCCTCGTCCCTGCTGTGCAACTGTGACAGGCTAGATACTTACCCCATCTGTGTGTGTGTGTGTCATCCACAGTACTGACACGCTCGGAGACTTTACAGCCAGTGTTGCTGCTGATTACTTCCTCTGGCAGCAGAAGCTACGCTGCTACGTTTACCTCCTCTTTGCTCTGAACGTCGCCTGGCTGTCCCCAACACAATCTCCCCGATAAACTACAAGAACGAGACCCCATGGAAACACACACACAGACACACACAGACACACACGTCATATACCTCCAGCCATCTCCTCAACACCATCTGGTTGAGCAGAATGAGCAGCTAACATTCACACCGTCTTTGCTACAAAACGCATCCCAGAGAAATGAAGGGAGCAAAAGCAGGACACGTCCCTGTCTGTCCCACGCGGAGAAGACTCTATCACGGACCTCCATGGACAGCCCAGAGATGAGTGCATGCGGGCCACGATTTGTGAGATAGTGTGTGTGTGTGTGTGTCGAAACCTGAGCTGTGGGGCAAAATGCATGATGATAGCGAGGAGGAGAGGAAATCAATGTGAGGCCTTTGGAAAGCCTTGGGCACACACACACACACACACACACACACACACACACACACACACACACACACACACACAAACTAACTATCTCCTGTGACCTGCTGTGCAACTGTGGCCATCGGGCTGGATACTTGTTGTCTCCATATGTGTTTGTGTGTGTTTGTGTGTGTGTGTGTGTGTTGGTGTGTGGGGGACACACACACTAACTCACTAACTCTCTCTCGTCTCTCGGCCAACATCTCGCCGCACTTTCAACATTTAGTATCACAACATCACATTGTTTGGGAGTTTTGTGAGCACAGCGTATGGACGCAGCTGCAAACCGAGCGTCCGGCTGGGGGGACGCCTGCCATGTTGGCGTCTGTGGACTGGCTGGCACCGCGCACACACACACACACACACACACACACAAACTCACACCAGCTGGTCAGCAAACGGACAATTCAGTTAAAATACAATGAAAAGCCAACAGAAACAGAAAGGCTGAGTGTTAAATGGCCCTCTTGATGTGCAGGTCAGTCTGTACTCAGCCGTTTGTCTTCACTTCAGGTTAACTCGCCTTTAAGCTGTTAATAAACCCGACGTCGCCCATTAAAAAGGGGTCGTGTCCACCGTCCCTGTTTTATGCTTCTTATCTTGGCAGGGGGAGGACGCATCAGTTTGTTCATTTGACTTTTTATATGCATCTCATAGGTGTGTGTGTGTGTGCGTGCATGTGTGTGTGTGTGTGTGTGAGAGAGAGAGATTTAAGTTCGTGGCTCCCCGACATGAATGTGTGTGTTTGCATGAGCGACATATTAAGGCGAGGTAAGTAGGACAAATTTAAAGAGATTTAAAAGGGTTTTAGAGTGCGTGCGTGCGTGTGTGTGTGCGTGTCTGTCCGTTTTATCATCCGTGCAAATGGAGGACTTGATTAAACAAAGGTTCATAATGGAAATTATTTTTGCACATATCAATTATCTTAAATAAATGATTGCGCTCCCTTGCAATCATGCAAAGTGTGTGTGTGTGTGCTGCTCTCAGACTGATCAGACAACTGGATTAAACCTCACACACCAGGCTCTACAAAGAGAGAGTAAGACCTTCTCTCACACACACACACACACACACACACACAAGAGGCGTCTCTTACACTTGAGCTCCAGACGTATGAAGTCGGTGTTGCCCAGGTTTTCCAGAAACACTCCATAGGGGGCGCTGGTCTTGAAGTAGAAGGAGATGTCGGCGCTCGTCTCACCCTGGAAGGTGGCGAAGTGCAGGTAGGAGGACGGCGTGGTGAACGAGGCGGCGTTCCAGAAGTTATCTGGAAGAGAAGAGGAAGAGGAAAAAGCAAGAAGGATGAAAAATAGAATCCAATTATAACCCGGAGCACCTCGTCACCTCCACACTCCATTAGCGCCGCCGCAAACGCTATAAACCTGCGCGATCTGATAAGAGAACGCAATAATTCCATTCCACAGAGACTTTCCTTTCCTTTCCTTTCCTTTCACAAAAGCCACGCATCCGTTTTCATTTCATTCCTCCCCCCTAAAAAAAGCTTTTAATGTATTTTTGGGAGGAAACAGAATTATCTGGCGTTCATTGTTTAACGCGGCTCAGTCGGTTAAAATGATTACATCACCTTTAAATCTCTCTCTCTCTGCGTCTGCGATCTCGGCTGTAATTTCCTGTAATTTCCCTGCGATGCAATATTAATCTGATTGTATCATAGGAGTGAGGTCATTTCTTTGCCTGGAAAAAAGGGGATTACAAAGGGGGCGGGGCCTGTGGAGATGACGTCGCCCTGCCTTTTGTTGACAACTTTTCTAACGACTCCCGACTGACAAGAATCCGGCGGCAGTGGCTAATGAAGACGAAGTAGAGGCGAGTGGAAACAGCTGCTGATGAATTGTCAGACTGTGACTTCTCCTCTACCACGCCTCCCTCCGCTTTCGCTCGGGGATGATGAAGAGTAGGTGGAAGGGTGATGAAGATGGGAGGAGGACAGTAAGAGAGGGTCCAGGCGAGAGGCGAGAGGATCGAAGCGAAGGCGATGGCGGGGGGAAAGTGGGAGGGGAATGTCATGCAGAGGGCAAGTGATAGGAGAGGAAGAGGAGGAGGAAGAGGAGGAGGGGGGGGGAGAGTGGAGGAGAGTGGAGGAGAGTGTGGTATCAGCTGTGTGAGATCTGTGTGATTGGCCTCAGAGCCTGGTAACCCCGCAACAGTGAGCCACATGGGAGAAGTGTGTGTGTGTGTGTGTGTGTGTGTGTGTGAGGAACATTTCACTCCACTACATTTTATCTAACAGCTGCACAGATTGACACTTTGAAGATTTAGTGGAATCCTTTGTCGCAATACTCAATTACTTCTCCTCCAGTATATTTCACTGCTTATACTTCAAAAGCTTCAAATACAAACTGTTACTAAGTTATTTATATATTTAATATTTTAATAAGGTAGTACAAATATTAGAAGATAATAGGAAGTCCAAGTTTTGAACCATGTGTGTGTGTGTGTTTATCTACTGTATATGCTGCCCCGTGTTTGCAGGTATGCCCATGAGCGTAGGTATGCATGTGTGTGTGTGTGTGTGTGTGTGTGTGTGTGTATCTTCTGGTTCAGTGTGATAAGCCCTCCTCAGTGACAGGCCTCCTGTGCTTCCCCTCTTGCCTCTCATCCTGTCACCGGGGGCAAGGGCAGATAGTCGGCCAAGCGCACACAAACACGAATACACACACACATACACACATGCAGGGGGGCACGCATGGATACACACGGCCACCTGCTGATGGCGTCTTTGTGATTAGGGCGCTTGAAGTCAGACTGCTGTTGGTTTCGCTGTGGGAGGCGCAGCCAATTACTGAACACGGTTAATTCAGGACTTAACACAGAGACGCTGGCTGAGGCCACAGACACTCTGACGTAACGGAAGACAGGAAGTGGAGCTCCATAAGAAGAGGGAATACACTTCCCGCACGCACAAGCACACACTGATTACTAAGAAACTTTAATAATTTCTCAAAATGCCAATAACACTCGCGAGGACGATTCATTTATATGCAAAAGATGAAAAGATCAACAAAGTCACGGAAGCAAGAAGGACGGAGAGGAGGAACTGGAGGAAAACCACGTTGGCGGAGAAGCGCGGGAGCCAAACGGGTGCCAGAGGCGCAGATGCAGTCGCCTTGGCGCGGCGCCGTGGCACATTCATCACTCCCATACTGAAATGTTTGTCAGACAAATGTCCGGGGAAAAAACAGGGAAAACTCTTCCAGCCAGCCGGTATGGGTTCCAAACTGAGACGAAGATGACGAGGGTAAGCGGCGGGTTAACGCGGAGCGATGGACGAGTGTGTGCCTCAGAGTTTCTATTTACAGGAGAAGCGTGTTTAAAACGGTTTGCAGGCCTCAGAACGTCCGTTGTTCTGAAGATGCTCCAGTTAAGATATTCGCTATTCCGGCTCTTTCCTTCACAGAGCAAAAGGGAAAAATCACACAGCCGCTCTGCTGCCCACATGCTGCTCAAGGGCGTGCGGCTCTGTGCAGAGGTCACAGAGGTCAGAGAGGTCACTCATTCTTCTGTTTAGTTCTCAGTGAAAAGGAGCCATGAGGTGCCGGTTGCTGTTTTTTTAAGTATTCATCACAAAATCCTACAAAGTTGAAATCTAATTTTGGACTTGGCGGTCGATGAAACTTTCTCCACGTCCTTCTCTTGTTTATTGATCGATGTTCTCACAATGGAAGGACTGACAGGAACATATTTGTGATTCTTCCTCTCTCTCTCTGTCTCTCTCTCGTCCTCCTTATGGGTCCAATGTTCTCCGCACCTGGCAGTAAATAATTGAAATCCTGTTCTATTCTCTCTCTTTCTCTCTTCCCTCCACAGGCATCAGAAAAATCTACTTAAGAGGCAAATTTAGAAATCAATTATAAATCTAAACTTTAAGACCTTGGGTTGAGTTTCTTTGGCTCTAACTTGAAGTGTAATTATCACACATCAGCTCATAACTCAAACGACGTCGTCTCACCTCTGCAGTTGACATTTACAGTGAGTCCTCCTCGCCCACCCACCCGTAGCGGCCCACGCGCTCCGGTGACAGACGACGTCGCACGGTAGCGGGTGAGGACGCGTCGGCAGAGCCCTCATTAGAAGCATCTCATCTCTATTCTAATGTCGGCGGAGGACAGATGCTAAAAGCGAAACAGCTGCTGACCTCTGGAATCGGGTACGAAAAGAATAACGCTCGGTGAACCGCGGAGGCCGATATAACGAGACATGGGCGACTGTACGGGGACAACGGGATGATTCACGCGTCTGCGCTTGACCAGATAGGTCAGACGACACGACCAGCAGATGGGAAAGATGACTGAGCGCCGTCTCAGGTCATTAACATGGACATATGTACACACACACACACACATTTACTGTACAAGTGCATACACAATGAAGCTATAGCGTGCACGGCGATTGGCACTCTTCCACTTTTGCCATATTCAACCCGTGGCTCCGTTCGGGAGAGGAGGATGAGGAGAGACGAAGGAACCGTTGGCTCGTCATTTTTCTTGTTGTTTGAATTCCCGCCGCGTCCCGCGTTTAGTCTGGTGTGTGTGTAATTGGACCATCTGCGGTGTGTCGTTTTATGGTCCAGCGCCACTGTATACTCGCGGTAAATGTGGCGTTCAGGTTCTTCAGGTAATTAGTCGGCGTCTATCATCTGAGAGGCCTGCGAGTGTTCCAGCTCTAATTAAGTCGCCCGTCGTGCTGCGGCTCCAGAGCTCCGAATGACATCAGGAGAAAGAGGAGAAATTTGAACCTTTTCATTCTATCTGTTGATTTGATTTAACTCCGCTTCACAAATGCAACGGGAGGATGCTTGTCTCATATCCACGGCGATAAGAAACAAGCTCGCCGTCGCCTTTCTCTCCCCCCTGAGACGGAGCAGCTGCGGCGGAGAATGAACCCCTGACCTTCACACTCACTGCTCCCGTCTGGGAACCCCTGTCTGCTGACTCATCACCTAGTCAGGATCCTACTCATCCTCACACACGTCCTCTTTCAGTCTTAACATGCTGTACACGTGACACGGAGGAAACGATTGGACATTATATACCGCGGCGATAAACGTGTACTAAGCAATTCATTAGGTCTGAATCCTCATAGGTGCCCCCTCTCACCTTCCATTTGTAAGTCATTAGCCTATACGTGTGTGTGTGTGACAGCTGCTGCATTACCCTGTGCGCTATAGAATACACTGTACGCTGCCTTGCTTCATTTTCTGTCAGCCATTTTCCCTCCCATCCATTAAAACGTCCAAACCCTTTTAACATCAATAAATGGGACTAATTCTTCTCTGTCTGACTCGCCATGGAAATGAGCTTCATTAATGCCAACCACACACACACACACACACACCTATACGTCCCTCTTTTCTAGAACTTTCCCCCGTCTGCTCGTGACGCTACGGAAAACCCATTACACGGCGTCCAATCAGCCCCAGTGTGAGACGCATCAATCACATCAGCGTGTGTGTGGATTCATGTTTAATGTGCCTTAATGTCCACTGTGTGTGTGTGAGTGTGTGTCCTCCATCTTACAGTGTCTCCGCGAAAAAACATACGTCAAAGTCATCTTTCTTCTTACGGTTACTTTGTTAATTTGGTCTCTCAGTTTAGCAGAGGATGACTCCCTCTCTCTCTCTCTCTCTCCCTTGCTCGCTCGCTCTCTGTCGCCTTCTCACGCACGCTGAAATGCACATAATGGTTAATAGAGTGAGACAAAGAGAATATGGCTCCTCGCACATGACAGGAGGATCCATCTTTAGTAATTGCGCCTGCCACGCCGCTACATGACGGACACGCACACAGATGTGGCGTCTCGGGTCATTATCTCCCGGTTTGTTTGTATTTTGGCAGCTCTTTGACGCCGGCACATTAGAGCGACTGGCACCAGCTTGTTGATGGGTGGGAGGGGGACGGTAATGAGCGTGGCACCGGCGAATGGCGAGGGCAGGTGGGCGCTCACACGGGGCTGCACCCTTGGGCCACCGGCTGAATGACAGACAGACAGACGTTGTACATGTGAGAATATAACAACATGATGAAAAGAGAGCTGTGCAAACGTAACAAAGTTTGCTCTTCCCGTCCCCTGGAAGTCATTTCCTCTTAAAACCTCTGTAGCACTTTGTTACGTTTTGAAGTTTGTTTAAGGAGACAAGGAACGAGGAAACAAGGTAACAAATATACAATAAGGCAGAGTTTGCGTCATTTTAGGGGTGAAACTCAAAGCGTAGGGTCGTCCTCCTGAAACGCCTGGGATCTGAACAAAGCAGGAACGACAGGGTAGAGGCTGGTTCAGGAAACGTGCAACACACACACACACACACACACACACACACAGTCATTTTCCACAGCTGGAAGAGAGCAACTGTTTCTGAATGTCACACACACACAGCGGGTTTGAGCAATGTATTGTTGTATTGTATCTCTCTCTCTCTCTCTCTCTCTCTCTCTCTCTCTCTCTCTCTCTCCCCCTCTGGTTTTTAATTACGCACGTGTTCAAACCGGCGGCAGCAAATCTTACTTAGACAAAAGAGGCTCATTACCCCGCCGAACATTCGCCGTGTATAGTTTTTTAAGAGTTTGGATTCGGGGGGAAAGAAGGGACGACTCGTCTGTCACGTAGCAAAGTGGAGAAGATAATTAAGACGCTCCTTCTTTTGTCTGTGATTTCTTGTCGTTTGTTTAAGCGGCGCGGAAAGGACAAGAAGTTGTAGAAAAAAATCGTCTCTTTATGTGTGTGTGAGAATGCAGAGAGCTTCTTTTCTGTCCGGCTTTCAACGCCTGAAAATATATGAGAGTATCAAGATCATGTACGGGATTATGTCAAGGTCGATAGTTTATGGTTTATAACGTTCTTAACTTCAGACGCCATTGGCTTAAAAAGGCTCTGATGTTTTGTGTCGGTCATATTAAATCAAACCCCGAGTGACTGATTGAACTCCCTCACAAATCACCAGAGCTGTGTGAGCCGACAGATTGTTGATGTTATTCAAAGCCGCTCCTATTTTGGATACGAGTCCTGCTGCAACACATCAAACAGTGTGTTACAGGTGTGCGCCACATGTTGCAACAACGCTGCAATGTGACGGTTGAGCAACTGTTGCCTCCTTTTTTACTACTTTTTTACCCGATTGACCCCTCTTTGTTACCACAGCAACCCCCCGAGCGGCGAGTAGGAAAAACCGGACTCCGCAATCCAGATCTTTCCTGTTGGAACGAGACGTTTGATGTAAAACGTTACGGACAGGTTGAACCAGTGTGGGGTCGTAGGTTACAGAGGACTCGCGTGTTCTCGAAACTAATTTATCCGGTCTTAACTGTGGGTTTTTGAAAGGAAGTCTAGTTTTGGATGGTTTCGTAGTGTAGAGACAGATCTCCTTAGTCAGCCTCCTCTTCATAATAGAGCTGCGTCTCTCTTCATATGTTCCTTTCTGCGTATACACAGCCTAATGAATCCCAGAGAGCTTTGTTACCAGCCTCATATCTTCCTCTCTGTACCCTCGTCTACTGGGTTAAACTATTGACAAAGGTATTATCTCCTACCGCCGTTATGATCCAAACATTCCCACAGGTGCGTTTTTAAACAAATTGGATTAAACTACCTCAAACAAAACGATCTTCCATTTGTGCTTATGACATTTTAAACAGGGGCAGGACTTTAATGAGAGCTGCGTTTAAAGACACGGGGACCTTTTGATGTAGAGTTCAAAAAGGTTATGCCGTCAGGCCTCCGCAACCCAGCTGAGAACTATTTCAGGAATAGGATTGAGAACCAGCGGAGGGATTGGGAGAAGGTCATTAGTGCATACATTTCCTCCTCAATTAGGCCGCCGCAACACCGCCACGCCGCTGCTTCACCCAGAGGTCTCCCCTCCTCTCACCTGCAGGTTAGCCTCACACACGCTCGCCCCCGTCAAGGTTCGCCGATCGGATTTGAAGGCGCAGCGTGACTGGGCTACGAGGTACGACGCTGACCTTTCTGACTGGAGCCTCCTCAGGCTGAGACCTCCTGCCTGCCTGCTGCACCTTCTAGACTCTGAGGCCTGAGGCAGGAAACCTCGCGTTCGCCAACTGTGGCTAAACCCCAACTCGGCAATTCTCGAACTAAGTGCAGCGCCACTTCTTAAATAGACACAGTTTTACTTATTTATTGAATTTTATGTAGCACTTTATTATAATGTCTCTATCAGAACTCATTATTTTCTTGGAGAAGTCTTTTGTTAACACTTCTTCTTGTATTTCAGGCAGTATGTTTATTGCGCAGAACGCTCATCAGTTCATAAAATATGCACGAGATGTTGATGGCGAGGTGAAGCAACCGATGTGTGTCACATTTGCTAAGCTGCCAATCAAAACGTCATCAATACATCATCAATAGAGCACTCACTGTCTCCCTTGCAGCGCAGAGGGCCGACAGTCAGTTTGGCCTCGGAGCCCGGGCGGTTGGTGTCACCCACGGCGACCTGGCTGATCGGCAGGTGGTCCTTGTACATCAGGAAACCGGAATCTTCTCTCCTGCAAGGTTGAAGACAGGAAGATGAGGTAGAAGAGGAGGATGAGGAGGAAGAGGAGCGTTGATAGAAAGTCTTTCATTGCACACGCTTCTGCTGCTTTTAAGCGACACTTGAAACCTTTTTTATGCACAACCATTAATGTTTTCATACAAAAGCAATTCTGAGAAGTGCAGGCTGGAATTATACGCCACAGATGAAGACGTTCTCTTCCTGGGGGAGGAAGATAAACAGCGTGAGGAGGCGCCGGGCGTACAGGACGGATTTATAGGCGATAACAGGTACTTGAGGAATACAAATTAGACATCTGGGCGTCGAAACAAAAAGGGAATAAAGAAACAGAAATGAGAACATGAGAGTCGTCACGGCGAACGAGGAGAGGAGGAGGAGGAGTGGAGCGGTAGTACAGCGTGGGATGAAGCATTGATGGGGACAATAGACGGGCTGTATGGAGGCAGGTGAGCCAGAGAGAGGGAGCGAGCGATCGTGGGTCGACTCAGCGGAGCAAGGACGAACACAGCGACCGACGAGAGGCTGAATGAACCAGGATGAATCAAACTCTATCATCCTACCGCAGCCTGGCGTGTGTGTTTGAGTAAGAACGCTTCAGATTCCCTTACAACTTAATTCATTCTTTTTCGCTTTTCATTGAAGTCACTTAATGTATATGAAGATGTTAGAGACACGGGGGGGGGGGGGGGGGGGGGAGCTGTCTCATGGCTTTTGTGTGTGTGTGTGTACACGCCGTGCATATGTGTGTGTGTAGTTGCAAAGAGAGTTGTGTGTGGGGCAATACTTCAAAAGCTCACTCAGCCTAAAAATGACATATTAATGCGCACAATATTATCACAGAGAATAAGACTTGTTTGTGATCTCATTAGTTTTCCAGATGAAGAGGGACCGCGAATAGAAAATGAAATCTCTCTCACTAACAGAAACAGAAACACACACACACACACACACAAAAGGCAATGATGAAATGTACGAGTATATTCATCAGCTGGCTAAAAAGGAGCGTTGGAGCAGAGCGGCGTGCCTGTGCAGGTCCACATCGCTCTTAATGAACACATCAGTGTTGGAGGGATTCATCATTCATTCATTTCAGCCTTTGAAGTCGGACTCATCCGTCTACGCCGCGCTAAAGCAAATATATTCGCCGGTGACAGATGAACGCCTTTTGTCATGATTTTAAACCGCCATTTGCCGCGGCGATGACAAATCCAGAGTCAATCAAACGCACCGGCTGATTGCTCACACCCAGGCGCACGCAAACGCATCAAATCAGCGCCGATTAATGATCCGACCTCCCATTACTGGTCTGATCTGGTCCAGGATTGTGACATCATATCAATGCGGAAAAGGAATTTCAGGGCTCAGAACTAATCAATCAACAACTGAGCAATTTAGACGTAAAGTCATAAAACCTAATGATGTCATAACTCAGCAATTATTCAGGCAATCTGTTCTAATCTGGGCCTCTGGTGCGTCTCCTAACTGATGCGTTCCTACGGTGACATCATGTTTTCATATTCTCAGATTCGATTATGATTTAATTATTGTTTGTACTCTGTAAACTTCCTTCAGGGAAATTAAGTCGCCTTCTTCCAAAATCTACTAAACCGTGCACGTGCAGGAACGAGCCTGAAGGGGGGAACTGACACTTCCTGTTTCATCTTCAGGAGAGATTTAAGGAAGAGTTTGTGATGACTTTTTTGTTTAGAATTGGCGGCTGGAACGGCTGCGACTGTCTGAATCTGACCCAGGTGAGGTGTAAAGTCTACACGTCGGACTTGAAGGCCTTGTCCCTGCGTCTGCGCTCTTCTTCTACTGTCAATGTGACAAACAGATGTGGAACTGCAGGAGACGTGAGGCTGTAAAGCTCCGGGATGAGACCAGACAGCTGGATATTTAAAGCAGCGTTAAGCAGAATGGCGTGGGATTAACAGATGTGCTGACTCAGGTGTGTGTGTGTGTGTGTGAACGTCCTGCCCCGCCCCCTCTGACTCACCACTGCCTGTGGTCGGCGTCGCAGTTGCAGTCAAACTTGGGGTCGGTGCAGTTCCTGTCGATGCCGCAGGCGCATTTCTGGATGCCGGGGCCCGAGCCGCCCCAGTAGAAGTGTTTCTCGCTGCCTCGGCCCACCCACCACGTGTACGGGGACCCCTCTGGTGGAAGAGAACACACAAACACACACACAATATAAACAAAAGACACTTCAAAGTTCTCATGCGTGTATGAACTCTTCTTAACGCAGATACGGAGTTAAACTGTCACACTGTTCTCTTCCATTATTAGTGAATAACTGTTAACTGGTTAATGGCTTTAGTGTTTTGTTTCATTAAGGTTTATATGTGAGGAACGGTGGTGATTCATTGGCTGAATGTGTTTGTGCACAGCTGGATGTCGAATCCACCGAAGCTGGCAAGTGCTGGGTTTTTTAGAGCTCCATTAAAACACTCATCTGTTCTATTGTTCTGTATGAATCAGTGTGTGTACGCCTCTGTGGAAGGTTTGTGCGTGTGTGTGTGTGTGTGTGGGGTGTAGTGAGTGGGTGAGAGGTGAGGGATCAGCGTTTTTCAATATGAACTGTAATATTGTTTCCTCCGCCTGGGCTAACACACTCCGGCACGGGACGGTGACGGGGCGGAGGGATGGGTGTAAAGATTTGGGCGCCTGCCAATAAATCAAAATAACAGCCAGCGAGACTGAAACAATATTAGGTTTCACTCTTTTATTCCCGCCGAATGAGCCGCATTGTCAATATCGCTCCGTCAAATTCCATCAGAGGCGATTAAATCTCCTGAGCCGCTCTTATTTTGGCGGGGAGGGATTGGAGCCGACTTTTGATGCGGCGCAATTGCATTGAGAGTGGTGTGTGATACTGTGCGCTCTTATCCAGACGCTGGACCGGAAGCGATTGATGCCTCAGATGTGTATGTGTGTGTGTGTGTGTGTGTGTGTGTGTGTGTGTGTGTGTGTGTGTGTGTGTGTGTGTGTGCGTGTATGTGTGTGTGTGTGTGTGGTTATTGCCGCCACAAAGAAAATGAGCCTCATCTCTCTTCAGGCCACTTTTCAGACAAGCCTCTGTCAACGGGATTAACACTGCCGGCTCTGTCCCTTTGTCTGAGTGTGTGTGTGTGAGTGTGTGTGTTGTACTTTAACACCAGTGCCTTCTCACCCACACCGCAGCCACCAAATGCACCCTGACGCAACACTAATGAGTCGAATGTGAGTGTATTCTTCATGAATGTCACACTGGAGTTTTTCTTCTTCTACTCTGACTATAGGCTCGCTCATTACGCAGGCTTTCCACCCGGATCCTGCGCAGGTTTCAGGGGGCAAATGTCACCAAAGGAGCTAAATGAGATAGGAATCTGTGTGTCAGGTTCACCATCGAGTGTTGGGTTCAGGTTTTGTAATGAAGGAACTGTGGCATTTTGGCTGCTGACCCTTAATGTGGCTTTAACTCTAATGAATGAATAAAATGTCTGCTGCTCCGGGGACGAGACAGAGGGACGGCTTCATATAGCAACGTGGGTCCAGCTGCACGGTGTCGCTCTGCAAACAAGTACGTCATCTTTGTGTCCCTGGCCTGTGTGTGTGTGTGTGTGTGTGTGTGTGCGTGTGCAGTCAGGCTAAATTCACAGAGCCAGAAGGACGGCCACCCAAATCAACAAAACCATGTAGCGTGCAGCGGCGACTTAACCTCCCTCTCCCTCTCACCTCCGGCCTGTCGTCCTGCTAACCACCCCCCCCCCCCGTCCGTCACACCTGTCCACATGGCTGGACGCACTAAAGCGCCATTGTTCCTTTCGCCGTCCCCCCTCTTCGTCGTTTGAGGAAGAGGGGGAGGAGAGGAAGCGGCGTAGCGGTGAGCCGGGCGCTAATATAGGAGCTGTGTGTCGAGTCGTGTCTCCTGTGCGATCCAAAACAAGCAAGTGAGCGGTGAAGAGAGATAGAGTGAGAGAAAGAGAAATGTGTGTGTGTGTGTGTTGGGAAGGGGAGGAGGACGAGGAAAAGTCGACGTGGATGGATGGAGATGTGAGGCCGGCTGGCGCAGAGTTCACATTTACAGCCACGGGAGAGGAGAGAGGAGTCTGCCAAGATGAGGCTGAACAGAACGGGTGTGTATCGGTGTGTGCGTGTCTCTGTGTGTGTGAGAGTGTGTTTAAGAGAGACAGGGAGTGTGTTTGGGCGCGGGAAAAAGCCCTGGGTGAGAAGAACAGGTGTGCAGTAATTATCAAAAGCCTCTGTGGACTATGATTTGTCAACTACCTGTGTCCTGGGAGTGGCACCTGTGTGTGTGTGTGTGTGTGTGAGGGAGTGAGAGAAAGAAAGAAAGGTCATTTTGGACCTTTAGCAAACGCCTATGATGTCACACCTCAGCCCGACGGCCTCTGAGCGAGGAAAGGAGGCAGAGAGAGGGAGCGGAGACAAGAGTTGCGTCTCTTCCTCGTCTTCCCACAACCGTCCCAACTCCTCCGAGCTCGAATTTCCCAGATTTACTGCTTATTGTCTTTTTAATTGTACTCTGAGCATCCATCTCTGCGCCTTCATTCCTTCCCTCTCTCACTGCCAACTCCCCGAACAAACATGCTAAACATCCACCAGGGAGGAGGGAGGAGAGAGGAGAGAGGAGAGAGGAGACATGACAGATTGATAAGGCCTGGGGTTGTATTTGTCTCGTGTTCTCCGGGGGGACAGCTACACGTCGCTACTTAGTCTGACGCCTTTATCTTTCTGTTATTCCAGAGGCTCACACACACACACACACACACACACACACACACACACAGACACACACACTCACGCGCACAAGCACTCCTTCCCTCTTTCACCTGTTTATCTCCCTTCGTATCCAGGGCGAGCTAATGTCTACATCTTCATCACGGCTGCTGTATGTTTCGCGCCGGGATTCCAAAGTCCCCGAGCAAAGACGGAGAGAGAGAGAGGGAGAGGGAGGGAGAGAGAGAGAGAGAGAGAGAGAGAGAGAGGGAGAGGAGAGAGAGAGAGATGGAAGCTCGGAGAGATAAGAACGGAGGCGGGCGGCGACAAAGACGGAGAGATATGGAGAGGAGGTGTGATCGCGGTTTATCAATGTTGAGCGTGTGTGTGTGTGAGCGTTCCTTCAGATGTCCAGGACTGACGCTAAATGATGTCGTCTCCAAGCCGCCGCCTCTACAATCTGACTCATTCTGAGATAAAGAACACACTGACACCTCGTCTCCCTGACCTCACTGGCTCGACCGACACTTCCTCACTTATATCCACGACGGCATCCTGAGCTTGTTTACAGGCCTTTTGTTAAGATCTCCTTCTTCTTCTTCTTCGTCTTCCTGTGAGGTCAGGGTTGGGTCAAGAACCTCCGCCGAGCCTTTTCAGACACAATATCGCCTCAGCCCCGCAATTAGATCCAGAATGGCGTGGTTAGCAGCTCTCATCCCTGACAGACGGATCACAGCCCTCCCTCCCTCCTCTTCCTCCTCCGGCCTCTGAGGAGCTCCACACGAGTCAAAATGGCATCCACGCTGTTCATATCAAGGGATCACACCCCTGCCAGTCAGAGCGTGAACTGAAAGGTCAGCGGATCCAAAATGGCACTCGACACGCTCCGCTGCTCGCCTCCCCAGCGAGAGAGGAGATAATGGCTTTGAAGAAAAAAAGCGGCCATTTGGAGCCGAAATGCCAGAACGCCATTCATAACCCTCAGACCGCCGCTCACTCCGGGACGGCGCCTTTAACTGTCTGCGCCCCGGAGTCATTACATCTGGAACACCGGTTCATTCTTAACACAATTTACACTACGTTTCCTTTCTGCGCCCCCGCATTGACGTCACTCGCACGCACACACACACACAGTGAACCTGTGTGTACGCAGATACGAGTGTAAGCAGATCGGCGCGCTCTGAAGGGAGAGAGGAAGCCGATCGATAATCTTCTCCTCCGCCGGTGTGTTGTTTAGAGAAAGTGACGGCTGGAATAACTCTGGTTGCATCGTGCCGCCCTCTTGTTTGCTGAAACACACACACACACACACACACACACACACACACACACACACACACACACACACACACACACACACACACACACACACGCCGGGAGACATTTAAACACAAAAAAAAGGGTGTGGGCCCGACACACGTCTACGTACTCGCTCTCCTCTCTTGAGAGCGAGCCGAGCACACACACACACACACACACATTCCCTGATCTTAGACGCTCCTGTTTTTTGAACACAAAGTCATGGATCGATACATCTTTGTCAGGGCGCAGTCGGCTTCTGCTCTTTGTTTTGCCCGTGTGTTTTGTGTGTTTTGTGTGTTTTGTGTGCGCCTGCTGGTCTTTGTTTGGTGCTTCTATCCATTTAACATCTCGGGTTATGTAGGGAGACTCCTGGGGGGCGGGAGGGGGGGAGTGTTTGAGAGAGAGAGAGAGAGAGAGAGTGAGAGTGAATTAGGAAGTGTGTGTGTGTATTTACCTTTGACTGATCTCATTCCATTGTCTCAATCTTTGTGCTCCCCTGATCCACCTATCCATCAATTTCCTTCTGCCTCTCTCTCTCTCTCTCTCTCCCTCTCTTCTCTTCCTCACTCACTCTCTTGGTCTCAGCAGCATCTCTCTCTTTCTCTCTCTCTCTCTCCCACCTATGTCTCTCTAACTTCTCTTTGCACGCCCCCAGTCTCTCTACACTCCCCCCCTCCCATACACCTTTACCATCTGTTCTCACATCGCTCCGTCTCTGCGGCCTTGCCCCCACACCTCCGTCTCTCCCTCTCTCTCTCTCTCTCTCTCTCTGCCCCACCTGTCTATCCATCTCATATCTTCATGACAGCTCCCCGGCATCTCTTAATCTCTTTATGTTCTCATTAGCCCGACTGTAATCTACCCTTTAATCCATGCTAATGGAGAACTCCCACCGCTCTGATCGTGATCTGAGGTTGCGTTTGAAACACATCCTGCCCCCCCCTCTTCCTCCTCCTCCTCATCCATCCCTTATGGTTTGTCCTATGGTTTGATCTGAAAGGGCTGCGATGCATACTAACCACCAGCCGACTGCAATTAGCTCTAATAAACTACTCTGGATGGGTAAATGTGAGACTTTGGGCTTGAATAGTAATTTGAGATAAGTCCTAACGCTCTTCTGCCTGTTTGTATATTGTTCTTATCCTACACATTCATTCACTCGGCTGCCGACTACTCATCCAATCAAGCAGCTGCCATGTTCATTTTGTTCCACAGATACACTTGTACCCATTACAAGTCTTGCCATTATTTTTAGTGCCGCATTAGCATTACTAATGGAGCCATTCTGTCGGAATAGCGGCGGAATAAACAGAAATAAACAGAAATGGATGGCCTCTCCCTCAGCATTCGCTCAGCACTTTGGCGGGCTGGAATAGAGCGGGAAAATGCAGAAATGTGCAAAAGAGGAGGGAGCGGCGGTGGGCGGTGGGCGCGGGGTGGGGAGAAGCGAGGCGTGAGAGCGTGCAGCAGGCGAGCCGCAGCAGGGGGGGCCGCACAGGGGGGGGTAATGAGTTATTTCCACGGTTTCAACCTGGGAGAACATTCCCCACGCCATCCTGAGCCAACCTCCCGCTTCCCTCGCTCTAGTAAACTCACCGTGCACACCTGAGTCCATTTACAACTCTTCACGGGTCGTCACTGAGGCCATTAAAGGAGAGGTAACGCCTCGCAGGGGAGACAGAAGGGAGGGGGATGGAAATTAATATCAATGGTTGTGGCCTTAATTGGCTTGTCTGCGTGATAAAGGACACAGTGACCGGACTGGGCCGCAATCATTTCCTTTTTGAAGTGTGCACCCATGCCGCCATGTATGCGCACAATGGATGGACGCGCGCACACACACACACACACACACACACACACACACACACACACACACACACACACACACACACACAGTAATTGGACAAAAGTGTGGGCTGAAGAACATAAACAACCATAATCATCATTACTGTGGGATAATCTCAATCAGCCTGGGTGTGTAAGCGTGTGTGTGTGTAAGCGTGTGTGTGTGTGTGTGTATCAGTGTGTGTCACTATAAGTCAGATTTAGTGCCACGTCCGCTCAGGTCAAGGCCGACAGACAGATGTGTCACGGGGGGAAAATGGCCTCTGCGGAGACGCGCTCGTTTTTCAATTTGCCTGTCCCGACCCATCCGTCTCCCGACACACACACACACTCGTCAGCCTCGTCATACGGGCGAGGGACACAGAGCGCGACGATCATAATTACAGAGGAGGACGAACGGAGCGTAAACAATCCTGAAGAGGCGACGGGCGAAGAGACACCGGGGTTTGTTAGCGAGGAGTGTTACGCCGTTTCTGGAGCCTTCTAACGTTGTTGTGTTGATATTTGTCTGGATTTAGGCGAGAATGAAAGAATATTAAGTTTACATAGACAAGTTCTCTTTCTCTCTCTTCTTTCCATTTAGATTCTAAACACACACACATGAACACACTGGATCACAATTACAATTCAAACTACTACTACTGCTTGTTTTCAAAACCTCACTCCCAGAAAGCGGATCGCCCAGACAAACCTGGCAACCTCACAGTAAGGACGCTGAAGTTTACCTGTAGGTCTTGTGACTTGTGACAGATGTTTGCATTTGTGGGTGTGAGGAAGCAAGCAGGTGTGGATTTGTCAGTCTGTGTTGGGTTTGACAGAAGGAGTCGTGCGAAGATTCACAAGGAACGTGTGAAGATGGGAGCGCCAGTCGAAGGTAAATTGCAACAATAAGTTAACTTTGACTCCATGTTTGTGAGAAGTTTCCACCAGAACAAACAAGAGGGAAGATTACAGCTTCATCCAGTCTGTCTGCCATGTTTTTGGTCCTTTGAGGGGATTGATTGATAAGTTCTGAGCTCCAGTCTGAAATAAGCAGTTTGCGACAGTTAGAGAGGGAAACCGTCTCATTTAAGCTGTGAGGGTTAATCAATATCATAGTAATCCTGTGTAAATGTGCTAATTGCAGTTCAGTCACACGCCGTGTTTCAGATGAACTAAGCTCAAACACACAGGCAGGGAGGCTCGCACACCCAACAACAACAACAACCAAACAAAATGAAATCTGGATTCCCCTCACGCTGCTGTGACACAAAACAACATGAAAAAGATATAAAGTCTCTCCGTCGTCTTTCAACTGTCGGGGGAATCTCAGCTTTTTTTTAACTTTGTGTTCCTGCATCCGGCTGACATGCAGGTGCCACCGCGTGCTCGTCACAGCCGCTCCCGCTTTGTTGTAAGAGCCGTTACGGAATTTACAGGTTAGGGGGTTTTCCAGACAAATGTGGAAAATGTCAGATCTGATCCCTTTCCCTGTTTCTCCCATTTATCTGGCAGCTATTATAAAGCTCCTCAAACAAACACACAAATTATTCATCCACCTCCATTGTTGCTTTCCCACACATTTGGACTCTGATGTTACGTCTACAGCCGGGTTCGTGACGTCTGACACGCCCGGAGCCATCGCTTTGCCGGTAAGACAGGCGGGTCTTGACTCGGCGTACGCCTCGTCTTTAAAAGGAGAACACATAATAACCTCTAACACCTCTCTCATCCCTCCGCGCTCCCGCTCGCCTCCCCCTCGCTCCCATTTGCTCTGTGTTTGCGGTCGATGGGCGGGGTGAAAAGGTCAACCTGGCCGGGGCCAGACACTAACCCGCTGAGCTTCTCCCTGAGCACACAAAGACTCAGCAACACTCTCTATCTCTTCCTCCACACTCGCTCCCTGTTTTCAAGCTTTGCCGGCTCCCTTGTCTTCTCCCTCGTCCCTCCTCGCTTTGTGCTTCCAGCTCCCCTTCACTCTCTCTCTCTTTCTCTATCTCTCTCTCTCTCTCGCTGCCCGCCGTGTCCACCTTGGGTTGAGTTATTGATTTCTCTAAAGGTTGACTGCAGCAGCCACCTTCCTTTCTCTTTTCTCTCCGTCTTCAACTCCCTCTTCTTTCCTGCTTTGCTCTCCTCCTCCTCCCTCATCTTCCTCTCTGTAGCCTGGTTTCTTTACGCCTTTCTTCACGACGAACGAGTGAAGTTTGGCTTTGAAGCGACAACATAGGACGTGTAAAGACTAATTCCAACCCTCGTCAATGGGCCAGAGGCAAAATTCCGCCAGTTCATGATCGTAAACATTGCAGATACACAAAGGCGACAACATCAAAAGGCTGTGTGTGAAACTATAACACATTATAACGCACGTGTGAAGTCAAAAGGATCCGACCGAGCTGCTTCGCCCCGCACACCAGAGCGGATTCACCCTTACTCCACAGGTTTGCACGATAGATTTCGAGAGACGGTGGCGCACACATTTGCACACTAATGAACAAAAACAGATGACGCCGAAACTGCTGTGACTTGTTTCGCGCTTAAAGAGTTAATACTGCAGACGGGGTAAGCGGAACATAAATATTTATTAGCGCATTGACGGAAAACAGAGGGAGTCAAACTTGTCAAAAGGTTAATGTGATTATGTTTCATATATAACTGTGATTATGACAGGAAGTCGACTGAGGCGCCTCTTCGTTTCTGTTCCAGCTTCCTGTCCTTATCTTTACCTTTTTCCAGACATTTCTGATGTCTAAACTCAACTCAACTGTCTATACTATTACGATACAAGCACAAAGCACACACAGAAGCAGTAGTGTGTGTCGTGCGAAGCTACAAATGTGCACATAGGACAATAAACACAACACGAGACACCAAGATCATTAAATCTAACGTTTACGCTTAGAGATAGACGAAAATTCAAACTGCAAATGTGCAATGAATGCACCTTCGAGCGCTTAGAGAACTCTAGGATAAATGTGCTTGGAGTCGTTCTAATAAGCTGCGTTAGAGGGAAATACTGTAAAGTTGAAGCACTTTGCTGCGAATTTGTTTTCAGACGTGTGAGGTTCAGACTTCTGTGGTGCATTAAGTGTTTTCCACCTGCCCATCATCGCCTAATAACCTGTCCATGATGTCCTGAGGAACACGCTGACCAGAGGAGTAATGAGAGCCCGGCTGACAGGTGAGGCTGCACCTGGATGGAGGGAAGCTCGTTACGGAGAGACTCTGCCGTGTCCCCGCCTTTCCGTAATTAGGAAACTTTTGGGCTGTGGGTCGGTTCTTCCCTCTCGTTTGGTCGCGGCGTTGCGGGCTGTAAAAAAAGCTTCAGTTTAGGTTTGACAGCGAAGAAGGCAAAGATTTTTTTGCTGGAGATCTGTGCGTGCAAGTGTGTGTGTGTGTGTGTGTGTGGGGCTCCTTTGGATCCGTCAGCGTCAGGGTTTACACGAGGACACGGGATATAATGGGATGTGACAAAGAATTAGGTTAGAGGATAGAGCTCTGTCTGGAACGTGTGTGTGTGTGTGTGTGTGTGTGTGTGTGTGTGTGTGAGAGAGAGAGAGAGAGAGAGAGAGAGAGACTGTGTGAGTTTCCTCTTTTACTGACCTATATTCTCCTTTCTAATCTGTTATTCTGACTGACTGAGACCAGCTTTCAAAGGTGAGGTAGCGCAATTAATTTCAAATACATGCATAATATTTATATCTAAACTACCGGGGCTATAAATGATTGATCAAACACTAATATATCGCCTTAACAACACAGGTTTGGAGTACATATCATGGCGATGAACTACAGACCCAGTTACAGGTTATATACATGGCACAGAGGGAAGATGTCTCCTGTAAAACATTGATTATTGTGATCAGATGACCTTAGATGTTCCCTGTGGTTGCCATGTTCTCATGTCATCGCCAAAACGAAGATATACTTGTGATATTATAAGAGCATTTTGGGGTAGTTAGATGTGTAATCACCAGGATGGACTCATATTAGTCCATGTTTCTGGTAAACACATTAACCTGACCACGACTGAGCTGCTCAGAGCCATTAGTGCTTATTTTGTTGTTACTTTTCCTTTAATTTGCTTCGCTAATAACAGACCAGCAATATGTATCTATCACTGCTATTAGTATACGTGTGGAAATTACCGGAAAATAGCTCTTATCTAACACGGTAAGTGCCTGTGGAGCTGTTTGAACATGTGTGTGTGTGTGTGTGTGTGTGTGTGTGTGTGTGTGTGTGAGAGAGAGATGCTGTGTCAGTTAATGAGGGCCAGAATGATTGAGCTGCAGAGAGGAGCACATGACGAACACACTTCATTCATTGGAGGACGGGCCTCTATTATTCCTGCCGCAGCTGTCAAGGAAGTGATCAGGCGCTCTCTGAGGCAGCTGCGGCCCGGGTCCTCGTTCATAATTGAAAATCGAGTTTAGAAAATGTCACATGTATCCGTCCGTCTAACTTTCAAGCCAGGAGGGAAATCCCCGTTGGCGTACAGCGCGTCGGGCGGCGCCGCCGCCGCCGCCGCCGATCAATCCCAGATTCAACGTTTTTTGTCAACAGTGACAATCGCTAGTGGGGGATTTGTTCATTTTTTAAGAAGGGCGATGTTGGGCAATCTCAGCGTGAGACGGAGCCGCAGGCAGACGGAGGCCTCAGTAGATTACTAATACATCATTCTGAGGAAGAGAGATTCCTGCTCGGCTGTCTTAACCACGCACACGCTTCAAACGGGCGCATCGGCGGGGAAGGGCGGTTTCCATGGAAATACCCCGACAGTGTTACGTCTGAAGTCAGCCCGGCGTCACGGTGGCATTTCCTTTAGATCCGTTTGTTCGAGACCTTTCTTCCCCGTGAAAGCTGAGTGTTTGAGCTTATGTAAACACAGCAATTGGGATAACAAAAGGTTGGGATGAGACTCACAAAGGAGCCAACAAGGTATTGATTGAACCAGAGGCTATTATCAGGAAACGCCTGGAATCAAAGCCATTACCGAGCTGATTCTGTGACTAATCCTTCGCCAGGTGTCCAGGTATCCGTCCCTCATAAGTTCCACTCCTATATCCACACTGAGTCACTCCCTGGGACACGTGTTCACCTTTGATCGTCTCTGTCCAAGGTCTTTCTCCTCCTCTGTGGATTTCTAAGCGAGGAGAATAGACGGCTAATCTGTCCTGCGTAATCATGCTCTGACCTGGCTAATGGAGGCAGTGCACCCCAGGGCTGGATGTAATCAGAAGACAGTTAATAAAATGAACAAGACCACTTTCCCGATCGCACTAATGTCCCCGACCTTCCCTCAGGGACGCCACCCGCCCGTGTGCGCGCTCACGTCCTCTGGCGTTCATTAATGCAGTCTCAGGCGCGGAGAAGGCTACATTATGTAAATACGCGGAAGCAGCCGAAGACGCCACATGTTGCAAACATCAATTCGTCGGCGGCGTTATTACCTCTAATGATCCTTCAGCCCCTCTTCGCGCTCTTCCTCCTCCTCCTGCTCCTCTTCAAGCAGGGACAGACGGAGACAGAGACATAAGGCAGCTATTTCTGTACGTTTGCCGGAGAGCGGCGTCTCCACAAACACGTGTCAATCAAGCAGGGGGTCGTTTAGCGATACGGATGTTAACAAGCGTTGGCAGATGTGTGTGTGTGAAAGACAAATGCGTGCAAACACACACACACACACGCGGGGTGAAAATAAGACGGCTCACCTCGAGGAAAACTATGAAAAATCTACAAAAATCTCATTTGTTGCCACTTGAGTCCCTGGTGGAGGATGAATTTGTGTTGCCATGTCTGCAGAAAAACAAGCATTTGTGTCCCTTATTAAGCATTAAGCTCTCTGCTGTCTCCTGGCCTGGCATGAGTCAAAACCTCTCGCTGTAAACTTCACAGACTAATCAATTACATGGAGGAGAACGCAAATATTAATTAAAAGATCCTCTTAAAATTGTCCCTGCTGTCTGTTAGTGTGTCTGTGTGTGTGTTTGTGTTTGAAATCAGCCCTTTCAAGTCTAGTTTCCATTCCCACAGCATCTGTGCTTTAGTCCCTGAGAGTTACAGCCTCACACAACAACAAGATCTGATATTAAAAGAGAGGCGAGTCTCGTTAGGAGATAAATAAAAGTGATGTAATGTGGCTGCACTGCTGCTTCAGAGGAAGGAGGACACGACTGAAGATGGAGATGATGGAAGAGATCGTCCCCTGCGCCCTGTCGCCATTTTAACACATTAAAGTCTGCATCGCATGCCGGAAGTCACCGGGCAGATATTGTCTGGGCACACACACACACACCCACAGAGAAAGAGAAAGAGCATTAAAGTAGCAGAGATATGAATTTACATAAACCAAGGAGATGTGGGCTTTATGAGAGGCAGGACAGCAGTAAGCAATGCTGAGTGACTCTGATGACCTTCCTCCTGGCAGTACACAGGAGGGAGGGAGAGAGAGAGAGAGAGAGAGAGAGAGAGAGAGAGAGGGAGAGAGAGAGAGAGAGAGAGAGAGAGAGAGAGAGAGAGAGGGAGAGAGAGAGAGAGAGAGAGAGAGAGAGAGGGAGAGAGGGAGAGGGAGAGAGAGAGGGGGGAGAGAGAGGGAGAGAGAGAGAGAGGGGGGTGAGAGAGGGAGAGAGAGAGAGAAGGGGAGAGGATGTATCCGACTTGATCTGGTAGAATGTGGAGAGCTATCAGGAGAGAGAGTGTATCTATATAGGAGTATATCTCTATCAGATTCCCTCCCTGGCTCTGTTGTTACACTGACAGCAGAGACGTGTAGAAAAAGACCACACCTCCCTCTCTCTCTCTTCCTCTCTCTCTCTCTCTGGTTTTGGTCTTTACTTCTCCCTCTCCTCCTCTCCTGCCTTGTTATCGTCCAGTCAGGGCCCATTTTCCCCTGTTTGTCCTCTCTCACCTCCGTCCTCACCCTCTCTTGCGCCGCAGTTCATCTGACAGCATGAAACACGACCTCACACTCCGCCTGAAATCTCCGCTCTCTCTCTTTCTGAACACATACACACCTACACACAGACACACAAATCCCAAACACTATTTCAAACCGCTCCGGAGTTGGTGGTTAGACGGCGTAGAGGGGGAGGAGGAGTGGGGGGCTTATTGAGATGAAGCATGGGGCCTTGGGGTGACACACCGTGGGCATGATTGCCTGCTCTGCCAGCCCTCTCTCTCTCTCTCCCCCTGAAAACGCTGCAGAAACTAAAAGTCCACTTGTGACCAAAGCTAACCAGAGAGCGAGTGAGGGTGTGTGAGAGAGAGAGAGAGAGAGAGAGAGAGAGAGAGAGAGAAAGAGAAGGAGGGGGAGCAGTGATTTAACTTCCTGCCTCCCTCCCGACAGCAAACTGGAGGAGAAACAAGCATTCTTCAATCAAGCCTTCAGCCTTCAGATGTGCACACCGGACGAAAACACATCGGCGACTAATGATAAATATTGAACTCTTTTAAAATGGATAATGGTTCATAATTACGTCAGCCTGAGAGGGAGGGCGAGAGAGAGAGAGAGAGAGAGAGCTGAGAGCCTCATCTTGACAGCAGTAAGTATCTCCAATCTCCCCCATAACGACAAGCTTATGGAGACAGAAATTTCACGGAGAAGACGAGAGGACAAGAGACGGAGACGGAGACGGAATGAATAATAGAACGTCTCCCGCTGAAAAAAAACAACACTCTGGCTCTCTCACCCGCGTTTCACTTTATTGCGCTCGCTGCTTAGCCGACGTGTCTGACTCCTCGCGACTGAGCCGGAGTCAATTTCCGTAGAGCGACGCGCGCGCGTGTGTGTGTGTGTGTCGAGTGACAGACGGGGTAAACAATATGACAATCACATGCAGAGAGCTATAGGGGGAAGCCGAGGAGACGCAGAGGAACGGAGGGGGAAGAGGGGACGATGTCATCCCTGTGATGTTTCCCCATGAATGATGCAGGCGCCCTTGGGCCAGTCAGTACAGATTTGAGTCATCATCATCATCATCATCATTATTATTATCGTCATTGCAGGCCAATCAGCGCCCACATTACACTCGGCTGATGCTAAGATTGACTGTATGTAATCAGATAAATGGAGAAGCCAAGTTTGAGTGTGTTTCAGTGCGACGATGACATCATGCACAGTTTTGTCAAAATTGCTCAGCTGATGGAAAGCGTTTCCCACAGTCGCTTAGATTTTTCGAGGAGACGTTTATGACACGTTCCTTTGGTTTCCCGCTTCAACTTCTCGATCGAGAGCTGAAACGGAGAAGAGGCTCGGTCCCTTTTGGTTTTTCGGAATAAAAAAACGAGAGACAAGAGCCAAAATGTAGCGATGGAGCGAGCGAGCGAGCGCGTGAGAGAGAGAGAGAGAACAAAGCCGGGTGTTGAACGCTCGAGCAAAGCGGAGCATTTTGAAGCAGCGACGAAGGAAGAAATCGTGTCGCCTGTGTTCGCGATAGTCTCGCTATGTTCTGTGATGTGAGCGGGTATGAGCTCGCTGGAGTCACGGCTGAGGGTGGAGGAGCAATCGTGGAATAGAAGAAGAAGACGAAGACGAAGAAGTAGAAGAAGAGGTGCTTGTAGTGTTGAAGCCACAGGGATTGAAGGCTAAATGAGAGACGGTGTAGAGAGTGGAATGCCACAGGACGGCCCACGGCAAGCTGGTAGCCAAAGACGAGTATCCTCACACACACACAGACGAGCTGAGGAAACTGGAACTGAAACGCTCAAACACTAACAAGAGCAGAGGAAAGCTATAAAACGAGACACTGTTCTGCATCCATTGTGATGATTTGTTTGCCTGGTTTGGGCCCACAGATGTTCCAGGTGTGAACTGTCGGCCGCGTCGATAAGGAGCTATAATCGGGCTGTCAGGAGATAGCAAGTAGGCAAAAGAATTGGAACTGAGCCTCGAGATCTGCAGTGTAAATGTAAACGACGTGAAGCTGGAGGCAGGAAGTCAAAAGAAAAGGACCTTAGATTATTAAATCCTGTTTCATTTGAGGTGAAAGCTTTGAACTTTGAAGGCCGCCTGCTTTGAATGAAGCCTCCTAAACGGGACGCATCCCATTTACACACACACACCCAGCACACGCAGGGGAGCCGGGCTATCGTGCTGTGAATCTAATCTCACTTTACGGCCCACCGCCTTGCTCCAGTCTTGCCCGCTGCACCCCAAATCTGGATTATGATAATTCCATAACGGCCCTGATGAATGCGGCGGGGAGGCGTTTGCTGAGTCGTGATCTGAGTCTCTGTCACCTCCCGCAGAGCCGCACAGCAGGGGGGAGATCCAGGAGCAAATACTGCCGCATCCATTTTCAGTTTTCCCCTCTTATCCGCTCGTGTCTACCAGCCTTTTGTCTTTAACCCGTCTTCCCTAACTCCTTCCTTTCATCCCTTCCATAATCCACTCGTCCTCGCACGTACCGGATTCGCACTCGACCCGCGCACGCAGACGGCACGGCAGCTTTTGAAAACGGGTGAGAAGCCGCGTGACAACACGGTGTCGTGTCGCGGCAGCTTTTGTAAGTACGCACTCCGGCTGCCTACGAGGACAATAAAGAAGGCGCCGCATCAGGCAGAACGGATGGAGAGCGACGCGTGGCATGCGAGCGGTGTGCGAGCGGCGTGGCTGTAATGTCTCTCAGCGTGGTGATGGCGTGCTATTTTCCACTCCAGCAGACGCAAAAACCGCCACGTAGCAAACAATACACTCTCTGAGAAGTTGAAGGTCCACACTCGAATCGCTATAAAGCTGAAACCTCGGAGCGCATAAAGGGAAATGAACACAACATCTCCATTTGGCTCCTCTGAGCTCGCGAAACGCCGCGTCTGAGCTCAGGCGACGCCGCTGGAGAGACGCACGGTTTGTGTAGTGGCTTCTGAATAAACGGCCTTGGGTGAAAAGTCATTATTAGTGCCAAGTGTTTGTAGCCGTGCCTCACATTCACTATCCGCTTTGATTCTTGTGTGCCTCACACTGAGTGAAAACAGTGCTAGAAAATGTATCAAGTGTGTAAGCGTGATGGATTTCACCAGAGAGTGCGATGTGGATCGCCCACCGCAATGCATCACTCCGGGGTGAATGGAGTGAAAACGGCTCCCACCTTTGTCGGGGCAATGATCTGTGAGTTTGTGTGTGTGTGTGTGTGTGTGTGTGTGTGTGTGTGTGTTTGTGTGAGTGAGACAGGGAGGAAAAGTGCTTGTCGGGCACTTTCTGCAGTAGTGCATCTGCATGAAAGGCAGGTTGAAGTCCTGGATTCCTTTCAGTGCGTTAGACGTATAAATTGCCTTTCCTAGTGCCACATAAATCAGAGAGGACTCTGGGATTGCGGCGTCCCTCCGTCTCTGTGTCTCTGTGTTTGCTCCTGTCTCTCTCCTGCTCTTCCTGAAGCGATACGCCACAAAAATACATTCTCCCATTAACTCGCCTTCATGTCAGTTTGACTGCGCGCACGTGTGTGTGTGTGTGTGTGTGTGTGTGTGTGTGTTTGCCACTCCACTCCACTCGCCGAGCCCAGCCCACTCCCGACGCCCCTCTCACCCACTAACACTGTGATCCATCATGCTGTGGTTCAGTGACCGCCGCCTTCCTCACCTCCTGTCTCACATCGCTCCACCCGTCTCTCCCCCTCTCCTCCCACCATTTCCCCTCTTTGGAGTGTGTAGGTCTCTGCCGGCCTCTCCGGTCGACCGGCAGTCGGCGGGTGAGACAGAGAGCCCCTCCCCCCTCCCCCCGGGGACTGTGACCCTTATCAGAGGGACAAACTGCCCACTGCTGCTTGCCTACACAGCTGGAAAATTAAGGACTTGCGGGGGCGAAAAGGTTCATCGTCTCCGTGTGTGTGTGTGAAAAAGAAAGCGAGAGAGAGAGAGCATGAGCATGAGGCATGTGTAGATCAGTGTGTGGATGGATGTTTGCCGGTGTGTGTGGGGGAGGGGGGAGGAGGGGTGAGACAGATCAGGTTAAACTGTCTTGTTTAGGGAGGAAACGTGATGCAGATGGTTGTTGGTGTCCAGCTGTTACTTCATCTAATGGGTTAATGAGGATCACAGCGTCCATCCAACCTTCTCTCTCTCTCTCTCTCCCTCTCCCTCCCGTGTGTGTGTGGGCACAGACCCACAGGCCTGTTTGGAGAACACACTAAGCACTCTCTCTCCATTTATGTTTCCTCAGGATTTTGCTCTTTCTTGTCCTCCGGCTTTGTACTCATCGCTGCATTACGGCGCCAAACATCAGGCCGTGTTTGTCTCCCCTTAACAGCTACGTCCTGTTATTCCTGTACAGATGTTTCTTTGTTTGTTTTTTGTTAACGTATAATCCAAATCAATGCTACCCTGACACTGCAGCAAAGATTACATAGAACTGAGATACATAGAGAGAAACCTCAAACCATCAATTACATGCACCAAAAACTCTCCAGACAACATTCATTCGTACACACACTCTCTTATAAGCAGCCTGTGTGTGTGTGTATGTGTGTATCATCGACTGACTTGGAGTAAACTTGCACGAGTGTGACGGAGGATGAGGTAACATATTTCGCGATGTCGCAGGGGGGAAAGAAAATGGAAGTAAACATCTTTATCCATTTTTAAAAGCATGTCAGAGCTACGTTGCCATGACTCCAGAGTGCCGGCGTGCCTCTGAGCAGAGCGCAGGTCAGGGTACGTCTTGGATGATGCATATAGGGAAGGTTTCTCCGGAGCAGACGGGGTTGCCTCTGGATGTTTTCTCGCACCGCCCCCTCGTTTGGAACAAAAGTTACGTCTGGACTCGTTTGGAAACTTTGCTACAAAATTATACACAAAAAAATTGAAAAATGAAATAAAAATGGCTTGTTTTCAGTTTTTGCCGAAGCTATTTAACCTGAGAATAAATGAGCTGTGAGAGGAAATGTTAGAAATTCATGAGAACCGGTTAATTTCCTGTTTGTGTGTCGTAGAAACAAACCCAATCACTTCACAGATGCTTCAGAAATATTTGAAAATGCCGAACCACAAACTACCAAATGCTAAATATAGCTTCAATCCCAGAAAGCCTCCTCAGGACAGAAGGTTATTCTCAAGAGGACGCTTTCATGCCTTTTTTAGTAAAGATTATTATTGCACATGAAGTGGCATATGTGAACTGGGTCCAGGTGTCGTCCGTCTCTTTCTAGTCGGCTTCAAAGCCTCTGCGACAGCTATTCACTGATTTCCAGTCGCGTCTTTGTCGGCGGCGAAGGGCTCTGATGCTTCGCCGGAGCGCCCCCCCCCCCGTTCCTGATCACCTCTATTTTCTATCATTTTGTCCCTTTTGTGAACGCGAACGCACTTTGGGATTCCTGGATTCAGGTCATCCCCCCATAATGGTCCTGTTGAAAATAATCACTCAAGTACGGCGCGTGTGTGAGCGCCGAACAGGTGCCGCACCGGCTTTTGTTAAGAGACGCACCTGCCGAGTTGTGTTGTGAACCCCCCCGCCGTGCCACACGCGCTCCCCGCTCCTCGTCTTTTTTATCCGCCGTCACGACTTACTGGCTGATTCTTCTTGATCCAATACTCTTTCTATCATCCTCAGCCAGGAACTCCGTGGTGCCAAATTGCGAAATTCCTTCCAACCGAGCTGAAAGGCGTGGACCACTTTCCTGCAGACACAGATTGCACTGACAGGGACGCTGCCTCGCCTTTATTTGGTAGTTTTTGGCTGTCGCTGCTATCTACACACACACACATTGTTGAGATGTGGTGAAATGTTATTGTCGCAAACTCAGCCTCGGTACGACGACAGGAAGGAAGAACGTTCACATACTGGGAGATGGACGAGTAAACAGACTCTTGGGATGAACCAAGCATGCCTTCAGTTTAGAGAAGTAGTAGTGTTCTTATCTTCTGGATGGCAACAGAAATAAAATGAAAATAAAACTAAAAATACTAAACAAGAATACAAATAAAAATGTTAGATAAGAATGAAAATGAAAATATTAAATACGAATAAAACAAAATAAAAATAAAAATATTACATAAGAATAAAAATATTAAATAAGAATAAAATTAGGCTAAAATTTAAATAAAAAATAAAGAAAATTCATGTTTTTAGGGGAGCAATTTTTTTGTCAGGTTTAAATGTAAAAAAAGTCACAAAATTATTTCTGAGATGCAGCTCCGAATACAGAGTTACATGCTGAAATTATTGGTTTGAAAAGAAGTAACATGGCAATAAGCAGCAGAACCGACAGACCGGCGTTCCCCTCAGACTCTGGTTCTAACTCAGGCGTGGAGTTGTGGGCCTTTGTGTTCCTCTTGGCTCAAAGCATGAAATTAATTAAGGAACCTTCATCTGCGACGCAAAGTCAGGCGGATCACAGAGCTGCCACCCGCCGATACCATGGAGAATGTAGTACACGCAAAAATCCATGAATCTAAGGCGCCGTGTACCCACACACACACACACACATACACAGGGAGACATGACAGATACACACAAACACGGGCACAATAGAGTCTGTGTGTAATTACAAGAGAATGTCACACGGCACATCAACATTCGATAAGGCGAACATGGTGAATATTCATTAGTTTGTTGATTTTCCCCGCATGAGCAACAAAAAACGCTCAGCACACCGACACACATACACACACTCACAGACACACACTGGCGCCACATCCAGACAGATACACAGATACACACTGATGGTCACCTTGCCCACCCAGCAGACACATAAACACTTGTATACTGCCTCGCCCCCTCTCCCCCTCCTCCTCCAACAATTTTCGGCGAGAGAACTCTTAATCTCCTCCAAAGTCGTGTTTGTCTCTAACTTTATCTGGGTTAGTTAAAAAGCCCCTCAAGGTCAAGTCGGATCATCAACTTCCCTCCCTGCGCTGCTTCATTAGCACCACTGAGTCAGATTTCCTCTCTTTTCCTCCTGTTGTTTTTCCAATTGGTCTAATCTCTCTGCGCCCCAATATCCCGCTGTAATCCCAGAACTCTGCCTCCAGTGATCGCTACAAACACACACACACAGACACACAAATAAAAACACACGCACCCAAGCCAATAAGCTCTGCACTTGCCAATGCCGACACACTGCTGCACACTTCATCGTTCAGTTCAGAGTGTGTGTGTGTGTGTGTGTGTCTGAAGGGGAAGGTAAACAGGTAAACCTCACGCCTGTGCCAGTATCTGTTGTTTTTTTGGCATAAACTTAATTCGTCATCAGGCACCGTGGAGCCAAACCTGCACCCGTTGTCCCCGGCAACCTTGAGGAAGGACGAACGGTGATGGGCTTTTTTGCGAAAGCCTTCGATAATTGAGATGGAATCGAGATCGTCATAAATGAAAAGACAATATTATAATTACTCCTCAAGCGAGCCGTCTCTATTTTTCCATTTGCCTTTTATCTTTCCGCCAGGCTACGACCATATGGTGTGTTGTTTACGCCCGTGTGTGTGTGTGTGTGTGTGAGCGAGCGGGAACGAGTAAGGCTCTGAAAATCCCATTAAGTGGGATATGTATTGGGTTGCTGTGTTATTCAAGGCTTTCTGGGACATTAGCGCCGACATATCTTTCAATGTCAGCACGAGCGGCAGAAAACAAACTAATCTGCTTCTCCTTCTCTCCTCTCCTCTCCACACTTTCACGTTTCCTCCCTTCTGTCACTCCGCATCAATCTCTGTCTTCCCCTCTTCCCCTTCCTCGTCGCTGCGCTCATGAAAGATGCATCCCTTTCCCTTCCTTCCCTCCTCTCCTCTCCTCCCCGTCTGATCTGATTTGGGCCGTTTGTACCGAACAGCAGCGGCAAATCAAATCCCAAATATACGCAGACAAAATGTAAATAAAGAAGGCGAAGTAACAGTAAACACCAGGTGCTTCCTTTGTTCTCGCTCGCTAAGTTCAGACGCTGCAAACTCGCTGCGCAACAAACTCGGCGTATTCTACAGAGAGGACGTCTCTTGAAGATGCAGATCGCTGAGAATGCGAAAATAAAGAGAGAAACAAAAAACAGATTTGTCTTCATCACGCTGATTTCACAAATGCAACCCAGAAGACAACTGGCGTTCTTTAATCCTCACATTAGGCTAAGTGGAACAAAACAAGAATACCTCCAACCTGACCAGCATGAAACAAACTAACTGTGTGTGTGTGTGTGTGTGTGTCAGAAACATTCCATTTAATTCTGAGTGAAGCCGTTTCTGATTGAGTTCGGAGCATTTTTGGTGATGTTCACACACATCTGGCAGTGGCAAATTAAAAAGATATGATTGAATAACTTTTAATTATCTCAGTGAATCTTCTTGTTTTCAAACTGAACTTCGCTGGGATTCCATCGCTGAAAGGTCGCAATGCAGCGACTCGACGTGCTGCAACACAACATCTGATTTAATTCCTTCTACTGGCGAACTTTGCCATCAACCTGCTCTTTCCATTTCCCCAGGCTCCCATTTAAGGAACACGCGGAATTCCTACAGCAGGGAAAACTGGAATTTCCCAGCGGAGAATCAATAAGTGATCACATTCCGCTTTAATGAATCACTGCTCAGCGATTCTATATTACAAGTCTTGGACATATTGAATGGTAACCAGGTAGAGCCTCATTCTCTCAAGAGGGACCATGTGCAACTACACAACACACACACACACACACGGGACACACACACACACACACACTATATCAAATTAATGGAATACATACACTGAAAACTTCAATATATTCCATACATCAGCTGCAAAACCTATGGAATTGAAAGAGATCATGGACACAATCTTATCACACATGCACACACACACACACACACACACACTCACGTTCCATATATGCTGCATTGGCAATTCTTTAATGAAACGAAGCCGAAGCAATAATGCATGTTGCTATTCAGGTTTGTTTGGTTGCTCTTGCTGCATTGATGTGCCTGTGTGTGTGTGTGTGCATGTGTGTGTGTGTGTAGTGTGTTGTGGCCTCGGGCCCACCCTTCAGCGCTCTGCATTTCAGTGAATAGATCAGAAACAGACACAACATAAATGGTTAATGGAGAAGAAAATAGAGAGGAAAGAGAAACTACACTCGCAAAGCAGAAAAAATAGAAGCGTCGGCAAGTGTGTTTTCCACGATTACGCGTGTGTGTTTATGTGTTAAGAGCCGTGGTGGATGGATTGGTGTGTGGTGTGTGTGCGGTTTGTCGCTGTAACTCAAAAGCCCCAGATTTACTCGTGATAGCATCTCGTTCTGCAGCTTTTTACTCTCTAAACTGAAATATAACGGAGGGGGGGAAAAAAAACAAAACAACTCCCATAATTCACCTGGACTGCTTCTGCTTTACTCTCTGAAGACCATTAACAAGTTTAATGTCTTATGCTGGCCTGGAATGCTCGCAGTGGCAGTAACAAAAACCATTAGCAAATCGTTCACAATACTCTGTGCTGAGTGCTGCCTTTTATGCGATGATAATGGACTCCCTCCCAGCCTCTTTAGCTTGACTAATGTCTAATTTTGGCTTGAAAAGGCAAAGGGAGGAGAGTGAAGTGTGCAACCTTTTGTTTAAATTTGCTCTGAAACGTCTCACTGCGAGCGCGGCGTTCAGCATCTTAAACGTCGGCGTGTAATGTGGGCACTGCAACAAAAAAACGAGCAGCTTCCTGTCACGTTCGCATGAATCATCACACACTCGCGTACCGCATGGATCGATGTCCGTGTTGCTGTTAGTCAGCATGTCTACCGTTTTGTCTCTACTACAGCTAAAACAAATGTGCGGAGTAAGATGTAGACATGGGGTTTGGATTTGAGCTGAATAGGCAGAATTCGATTGCTTAAAGCGGCACGATGTCATTCTTGGTGCCCTCTAGTGGTGTGATAGTGTCTGCAGGCTTCCTACTTCCTCCTACATGCCAGTAAAGACATGGAAACTAGGTCAAAAGTAGAGGCGCAGTTTGTTTACGATCCCTTTTTCACAACACGCAAGATTCTACAATAGGACCATGAAGACAAATCAACCTACATTTGTCTTTGCTCTGATCACAGTCGATGTGTTGCCGTTGTCTTCGTCTCATGTCTGATGTATGTCACACGTCAGAGCGGCTGATCTGACGGGCTTTTATCAGAAGCTTTGCATTCTGGGACGATCACTCCAACAGCATCGCTAGTCGTGGCGTCAGTCAATGGACTGCGTTGATGTAAATGCTTTTACCAGCTGTGTGTTTGGGGGCTCTGACGCGCTCAACTAAACACGTTGCACTTAGGAGATATTTCCATTCAACGACACGATAAAAGCATCAAAGTGGAACGTCTAAATTTGAGATGATTTCTTCTCCGAACGGCGCCGAGTTCCAAATCTCATGCGGGCGTTTAAAAGTTTACTTTGTCATCCGTCTCCCGCGTTAGCTTGCGGAGAAAAATTAGCACTTCTGAAAGCTTTTAATCCTGTTGTGCACTAAAGGTAAATTTAGCCAAGTATGATTATTCCTGCCATCCCAAACAGCCACAAAGGTCTTAACAGAGCAGTAGGAGCGTAGGTAAGATAGAAAAAGGATTTCTACAGCCGTCTAGAGAGACAAACCTCGGAAAAGCAGTAGCCGATCCTTTTTGCCGTTGTTATTCAATCTGGGTAAATCTGCCGTAAACAAGTGTAATGTTGTTTTGCTTACAGTTTGCTGTTTTCAGAATATGATTTCACAAAACAAGTCATCTTTCCCGACTTCTGTTTTCAGTGTGACAGCAGCAACATTTCTCAACACGTTTGATCTAAATTAGCACAGCTCGGTGAGTGGTTGCTTAATTTTCAGGCCCGGCTGTTAGACGCTCGGGCTGCAGAATGTTCTCTCTCTCTTTCTCTTCATTCCCCCCCCTTTCATCAACGCTTTACACTGAGAGCACACACAGATGCCTTTGAAGATTCCCTCATTTGGATTTCTTTTGGAGTTTTTAGTGACGCAACACATTTCTTCTCGCTTTAAAAAATGTAACCTTGCTTTTTTTTTTCCCTCAATCACATTTCACACACAGAGGCTGCACACAAGGCCAGGAAAAACACACACACACACAGCAGAGAGAGCGAGAGGGTGAGAAGAGAGAGAGAGAGAGAGAGAGAGAGAGAGAGAGAGAGAGAGAGAGAGAGAGAGAGAGAGAGAGAGAGAGAGAGAGAGAGAGATGGATGCCACACAGTTGGACATTTGAAACTACATGACTGATACACATCAATGCTTCAGTGACATTTGATGTTGTCCTTACAAACACACACACACACACATACCAATCGAGTTTGTGCGACTAAGAGCTTTGGTGGAGGGAGAAAAAAAAACAAGCAGAGCCATTTTGGGACATGAAGACAAAGAGACAAAGAGGAAAAGAGGAAATGAAAGAGGCGAGGGACGAGAGGCGCCCCTGCAAACACCTTATTACTCCAGCTTAATGTTCTGTAAAGTGTTATACTGTTTCCCTGCAACACCGCGGCTATAAGCAGTAAGTGTGTCGGGCAGGTAGACGGACGGAGGGGACGGGAGGAGACGCACAGCTCTGTCAACACAACGTATGACGGCATTATCCCGGGCAATGACGCATCGCCTGCAGCCAGGGCTCCGGCATTATGGGATGTAAATGATACAGGCGTCTGTGTGACGGATAGCACAAAAAACTCACACCAACCCACACACACCTACAGGTACAGTTGCCCCCCCTCCTGCCCACTGTTCTCCATTAGTGCACCTTTCCCTCGCACGCCTCCTCAGCCGTCTCCTGCTTCCTGCCTGTCTGTAAGGCAGAAAGGTCTCAGGCTAATTCTGTCTGTTAATTTGCGGCGGCGCTATATAAAGCCTTACTTTACCTCCAGTGCCTCTCATCAGGTGAGCGTACACCACCCCCGACGCCCTGGCCCCCCCGGCCCCCCCGCCCACGACAGGCAGCGTCTCCAACCTTGAAGGGAGGCGGCGTCTTGTCAATGCCGTAAAAGGTGGAAGAGATAATTTAATGATAATTATCATCCAGACTGCAGGGGGCCAAAGGGAGAGAGAGAGAGAGAGAGTGGCTGGAGGTGCTCGCTCTCCCTCCTTTTGTCTCTTGACGTATCCGCTCACGCCCCCCCCCCCCTCGCCGGGCTTCTCTGCCTGAAGTGCTTTCACAAATTAATGACACCGTAACCGGAGCATTAGTCGGGTAATGAAAGATGTGGCACAACTGGGCAGTGTGTGGGCACAATGGGGTCATAAAAGAGGAGAGCTCAAAGATGAAACATAAAAAGGGGGCCTTAGAAATTCATAATGAAAGAATCCCGGCGACGGTTAAATGCCGCAAAGTTCCTGTTCCTGAAAACGTCCGCCCACCGGCGCAGCCCGCAACAGGTTGGCGTGGAGATATAAAGGCCGGCAGGTGTCGGCGCCGCTCGTCTGGGATCAGTCAGAGGTCGGGGCGGCGTTCAATAAAAGGTAATTAGCGGCAAAGCGTCAGCCGCCGCGGCTGATGTCAGCGAGACCGGCGACGAGTGCGACCCGGTGTATTTAGAGCGAGCGATAGACAGAGAGAGAGAGAGAGGAAATGGAGCCGGCGCCTGCCTGTGTGCGGCGTTTTGTAAAGGTTAATGATCAACATCAAAGAGCACAAACGAGAGGCAAAAGATAAACAAGTGGTTAACTCGTGCTGCAGAATAAAGTCATTAGGATGCAATGCAAAATGTGTGAGTGTGTGTGTGTGTGTGTGTGTAATGTTGCTGTGCTCGGCTGGCTGTGACTTGCGAGGCAATAATTGAGACCAGAAGTGTCTAAAGAATGGACTGAGACAAGGCAGCGCATACACACAGCCTCATTATCCCGCAACACACTCATCTCTCTCCTCCTCCTCCTCCTCCTCCTCTCGCTCTCTCTAATCCTCTCCTCTTCCTCTCCTCTTCCCTTCCCTCCCTCGCTCAGGTCACACAGTTCATCATCTCTGATTTCGCCGCTCTGGCTTCCTGTCGTGCATATTCATGTAAGCCGAACAGAAAATCGTCCCCGTCCTCCGTTTCTCTTTTCCCACACATCGACCCGGATCTTCTCTCTCTCTCCTCTCTCTCGCTCCCTCTCATCCTTCCTTTTCCCTTCTTATTAGGGCCAAAACTCCACATTGACCTTATTGACCTTTTTCTTCGACGCGAACGGCGGATTAATTGGACGCCGATTCGCCGATGGGGAAGCTTTTCCTCGGCGAAGACGTTTCACCGCTCTGCTTATTATTCCAGAACGCGTTGGAGGTTTGGAGTTTGGCTGCCGTCGCTCCTCTCCTCTCCTCTCTAACATATTTCAAATCATATATATACTGTATATATAAGAGAGTGGAGCTATTTGATTATGCTGACAACACGGCGTTGTTACTCCCACACACACTCCGCTGCCATCATACTACTTATCCGACGTTTTGACTCGTTATTATCAGTCCACAACATTAAAGCGTTTAAGACTGAACCGCAGCGTGTTTTGTCACATTATAGCCACTTTAGCGTACATTTACTTACAAAAGTCAAAGGCCTGTTCACATTTCGCCGACGCCATAGTTCGCATATTTCTGACTCACACACACACACACACACACACGCACTCGCAGGCGTTGAAAGTGTTCCGCAGGATTAATTGCCGTGCCGGGCTGAGTTGTGCATGCGTTGCGCTGCAAGTTCGCCAACGCCGTGTTAAGACTCTAAGCTTCCCTATAGGATGAAAAATAGCGTCCTCCCCGGCTCCCTAAACAGTGTGTGTGTGTGCGTGTATCAGACATTGACGTCTTAATGAAGCACAGTTTACTAGATTAATGAGGTAATTTCTCTGATGAATTCATTTCTGTGTTCATTAGCCTGGATGCTATAAATGATTCTATCAATGGCTTTAGGCGAGCCGGAGGAACGCACGGGAACAACAACATGT